>NC_054560.1:170388-195388 GCF_017654505.1 Polyodon spathula
GGTTATGGTTTCTGTCAAAGGGAACCAAGGCTTTATTAGTATTGACCCTAATGTTGTGATGAAATATCTTGGCTTATTTCCCTTTTATTGAGGATCTGCACATTTATTCAACCACGCTGTGATTTGTGAATCTTAGTCTGCTTTTCTCTGTACCAATTTCCTTCTTGTGTTGGACTCATTGGGTCGATTTTAAAGTCAGAGAGAGAGAGAGAGAGAGAGAGAGAGAGAGAGAGAGAGAGAGAGAGAGAGAGAGAGAGAGAGAGAGAGAGAGAGAGGAGAGAGAGAGAGAGAGAGAGAGAGAGAGAGAGAGAGAGAGAGAGAGAGAGATGACGAGACCAGGAGGTGAGGAGAGAGGAGTGAGAGACGAGCTCTCTTAGTAGTGTACGTTTGAGTGTGCGTGTATGATAACTTTCAAGACGAGTCAAGACGATAGAAGGGCTTATTTCAGTGAGAGAGGAGAGGAGAGAGAGAGAGAGAGAGAGAGAGAGAGAGAGAGAGAGAGAGAGAGAGAGAGAGAGAGAGAGAGAGAGAGAGAGAGAGAGAGAGAGAGAGAGAGAGAGAGAGAGAGAGAGAGAGAGAGAGAGAGAGAGAGATCATGAGCCAACTCACATGCAAAAACACGTACTTTGAAAGTTCTGCTGACAGGCTTGCTATCCCGAATAAGCTGAGCTTTAAAGCTGATTGAACAAGAACTCATTTTTCACTTCACTCGCTGTGAACTAACACTGTAACCAGCTGCACTTGGTAGTTGAGAATGAGTGAGTGAACGATCCGTTTCCAGTCCATTGAAACAAGAGTATCATGTAGAGTTCAGTCAGTGAGACGACAGGGTCGAGTTATACACTAGTGTTTAATAGTTTTTATCCCTTCGGTACTGGTAAAAAGTGTTGAGTTACAAGTAAAGCGTGGTGTCGAATTAAAAAAATGAAGAGGCAGGATGCATATATTTTAAATGGAGAAAATCTACTGTATATAATGTTATACCTTTCTGTTGTGTTGGTTGGAACTGCTATAGTGCCAGAGAACAGGTGTGGCTGACAGATTTAAAAGGTCAGTCTTGCGTGATTTCAGTGCAGTCAGGAACCCATACAGATGGGCAAACAACAAGGCCTTCTCGCAGCAAGCTCAAAGCCACATAGAAAGCTGATTTGTTTTAAAGTAGGGGAGTGATATATACAGAACCACTCAGTCACTGGAGGTATTACTGTACATATTATAAAAAGCCCCTTTTGAAAATATTCCTCTATCCTAGGAATGTAACCAGCAAGCTCTCCTGTAGCTCTGGGAAGCAAAACATAAATGTGAACCAAAATATATATTTATCAACACGCTTTTTCAGCTATGCAGACCTGATATTGTCACACCACAGATGGCATAAGGTTGTGATGCATTGTGAGACCGAGCTGTCTTGGTTTCACAATGGACTTGGGATTAGCACAGGCTCTCTCCTTGTTTGGCTGGGGAGGGCAGTGTGTGTGCTAAGCCAGTGCAGTGGTACAGCAACACGCCGCGTCACCCCACAGGATCAAGGCTATCGAGAGCAGTAACAAGGAGGACGACACCAAGTGGCTGACCTACTGGGTGGTGTATGGTCTCTTCAGCGTGGCCGAGTTCTTCTCGGACATCTTCCTCTACTGGTTCCCATTCTACTATGCTGGGAAGGTAAGGCAAAGGACAGGATGGGATCATATTGTTGATTGAGTGTCTTGAAGATGGATCTGTCAGGCTGCTTTTCTAATTTAAGATCATTAAAAAAAAAAACCACATAATAAGGTAGGATATAATTCCTTTTGAATAGCAGTTTTGAGCCATGCCATATTTTAGTGTTATCCTGATTTTATCCACAGCGCATCTTTTGTACACAGTTAGAAATCGCAGGAAAACCTGGACTACAATAAACACTATACAACCCAGGACCACTCTGTCTAGTCATCCCCACACAGGACAGTATAGATCAGGGGTGTCCAGCCCTGATCTTGGAGAGCTCCTGTCCAGCAGGTTTTGTAGGTGTCTTTACATCATCAGTGGCTAAAGATCTGGAACACCTGTTAATCTTCACTAATTAGGCCAATACTTAGTTCAGTTAAGTAACCGAGAGATTGATCTGGCCAGTCTGTGGGAAGGATAGTAGCCTCAGAACAGTTCCCTGCCTGTGTGCTTTTAGCCTCTCCACCTCAAAGCCTGGTCCTGTTGGAGGAAAGGTTGGGCTGGCCAGTGTAGGTTGTGTTCGAAGTGCACGTTCCAGCTGTGGTGACCCCTCTCTCTCTCTCTCAGTGCGTGTTCCTGCTGTGGTGCATGGCACCAGTCTCCTGGAACGGCTCTCAGATCCTGTACAAGCGCCTGGTCCTCCCCTTCTTTCTGAAGCACCAGGCCTCTGTGGACAGTGTTGTGAACGACTTGAGCGGCCAGACCATCCACGCAGCCGAGAGCCTGACGCGAGGAGGTACGAGGGGGGCAGGGGCTCTGCCACTCCAAAGCCATAGCCATTTAACATCATGTGTTCAAACAAACTACAAAATGAGATTGCAAAAGTCTACTGGAAGCATAATGGCAGTACAGTATTTCATGTCGGATTGCGAACGTCCGATCCCTTCCAATTCATAATTGCAAATAAAAAGGTCTGAATCTTATTTTAAGGAGTATAGTCAAGTAATTTCATTCTGCTCTTGTAACTCCTAAAAGTCTGTTTGCCTGAATGTTTAATCGAGGCTTTGAACCCTCTACTGAATGTGGAGAGTAGCACTCTGCTTCATCTAATGCGGTGAAGCTCCAGTCCTGTTTGTATTAACCACTTTAACCATCTATGCATTTCTACCCCCCCTGATTTGCTCTGTGGTTTATTTGCCCGTTTTTGTTTTCTGGCTGCAGTTCTGCACACTCTGGTTCAAACCAAGACCTTGCTGCCTGCAGACTCAGGCCCTAAAGAGCTGCCCGGCACTTCTGTATGTAGCTATCCACTGCTTGGTGTCCCGCTCACACATAGTTAGTGCGTTTCCATCTGCAGGGCTCATCTTGTGCTACGCTAGCCCTGAACTGTGCTCTCTGGCCTGCTTGGCACCAGTACCGTTAAGTGTAACCCATACGTCAAATCTCAGATTGTCATATTGGAGGGCATTATCACTCTGCGAATCTTGCAATCTGCTTTAAAATATCCAAATGAATTGTCTATACGTAAAAATAAAATACTACTTGCTAGGTAACTGGTCTATACCTAAGTATTTAAATATATGGCCATGGTCACCTGTCCTGAAGACGTTACTGCCATTGCCGCACACCTACACCTGTTTAGTTGCACATGCGGTTCAGTTTTATAAGAACTCTGTTCAGTTGTAGGGCAGCACTGCTGTAGTTTGCAGATGGAAACGGAGAATGTAGGAGAGTCTGTGTGTTTGAAATGACCCTTGGCTAATTGACATGCAATAGGATTGGTGGTTTATTCATATGCTTACACCAGCAATACATCTGAACTGGTATTCAACTGTGGGACCTTCGACTGCAATATGGCATCTCCTGGGTAATCCCATTCTAAGCGAGGCTTTTGAAGGGAGGAACGCTGATGTAAAGAATAGACCGAAAGCCCTGACTGCAGAAGGTCATTCTAAACACCGGCTCTCTGCAGCAGGGTGGAATCTGGCTGGATTAGGCAGGTGATTCACAGCAGAGACACTCTGCCTCCAGCCCTCTCTGTGAGACCCCTCTCCCCCAGGGCCCCCCTCCCCCCCCCTTGGGGAGGGGGGAGGGGGGAGGCGGATTCAAAACCACCTAAAACTATATTTGAACATTACTGGTAATGTTATAAATAGTGATAGTATTAATTTACTTAATTTTTGCTTCCGGCTCTCTATATGCTGTGTTTTGTTTAAGAACTACACCCATTCCTGTCAATGTGGTTCAGTCTGTTTCAATTTGGTGTTTCTTGTGTTTTCTCCATGCTGTTCACGTTTTGTAGCCTGATCTGTCAGTAGATTGAGCTGTAGCCTGGTAAGTTATCAATTATAAACCCAGCCCTTCTCTATTATTATTTGTTTATTTAGCAGACGCCTTTATCCAAGGCGACTTACAGAGATTAGGGTGTGCAAACTATGTACCAGCTTCAGAGTCACTAACAACAACATCTCACCTGAAAGACATTCACCTGAATGCTTGGCATCGAGACTTGAATAGTGCTTCCTAGGTCTATTTAACTGATCTCGACCGTGGCGAATTTAAATCCCACCACTGTTGAAATATTACCAACACTGGCATTTTACTTTTCCAGATGCTTCGGGTAACACTTGTGTTTTTTTGTTTTGTTTTGTTTGTTTCAGCAACCGACCTCGTCACAGACCACGTCCTTGACCATCCGAAGTCACAGTGATTGCACAACTGAAGGAAGAACTTTGAACTCCTGCTCTATAGACTTGAAGAAAGAAACCATAAAACTTGTTTGCATGCTCACAGACTGATATGAACCCCTTCCTGTACTCCTCCCTCACACGCCCACAATCTCTGATTCATATTCACATCAGTTGCACATCAGATTCTATCTTGACACACTCTTGTATTCGTTTATCAGTAAATGCAGAAGTTTTTCTCCCCTCCCCTAATCACTTCTGCAGTGGGCTGTTGCAGCATAGATTGACCTAATTCAAGGTTTATCCACTCAAGACTCCTACTGTCACCTGAATAAGTAGCTGGTTAATTCTGGTTTTAAAATAATCTCATTTTCAAGGCAGTTTCAGTCCAGTGGAAGTTTAATTGCAGTGTGTCAAATTAACTTTATTTAAACAGCAACTCACACACACACACACACACACACACACACACACATTCACAAAGAGCTTGCAAGACTTCTTCCCACGTAGCTTTAATGAAAAGATTTCAGTGTGTCCAGTGATCACCAGTAATCTGTCACAAGCACAGCACACAACGTATTCATTCAGGGACAGAGCGTGTCCACTCGGCATTTCCAAACGCCCCCTTGTGGCTTCTCCCTTGGCTGTCTTCTGTGTACAGATTTCTTTTTAATCCTGATGGTGTTTTTATACAGATGGCCAGGGGAACATTTATGAGCTGTTGCAGCTACTGGGGGCAAAACCTACAAACAGAACCACGTATCCGTGATCCTCGCTTGTGTCTCTTTCAATCCAGTCCTTGATTTTGAATGGAGTGAAAGAGATGCACCTGAATACCACTGCTATATAAAATATGTAATTTCTATGGTTTCACAATCTAAACAAGCTTATGATTACATTATTGTTTAGTCAGTCCAATAAAAGGTATCACACCTCATTGTCTCTGTCTATGAGTTGTGTATCTATTATAATGCATAGATTTTTTATTTCAAATTTTTGGCAGAGAAACTTCTCAAACCGCAGAGTTCACACAGCTGTTCAAAAAAACAGTTGATATTTTTGACAGTGATTGAAAGTTTTATGGGTGAGTGTTTTAACAATTCTAATACTGATAATGAATAAAGATAGAATTTCTACTTATGGAACATGTGCATGTAAATGAAGGCTTTATTTGATGGGGAAAAAAACATCTTTGTGTTATCTTGTTAAAGAGAATTTTTATTTCAATCAATAAAACTGAATAATATTTAATATTTCTAGTTGCTTTGAGATAATGTTGGTGCTTGTTTTTACAGTTTGGAGAAAAAAAATATTATTCCCTAATCATGTTCCCAACTTCTGCCAGCCCTGTAATTAAAGTTTGTTTTGTTTTGTTTTAAATTAGCTCAAAACCTGTTAAATAGGCTGTAGCTTCACATTTCATTTTCTTAGTTTCTCTACTGTTTCCCTTATTTTTATGTTTTGCAAGTAGTTCTTCTTGTAGGTAACTACTAAAATATTGTGTGGTTTTTTTTTTTGTTTTATGTTGTTCGTAAGTCAGGTGGTTATCATAGACACCTGTAATGGAGGCTAGAGGAGACAAAGAGCAGTGTATTGACAAAAAGAAAATATACTGAATGTTTGCAAACATCATTAAAATGTAAAGGAGTTGTACCACAATGGCAAAAAGGCAGATGGTAGCAATCGTGGCTCCCTTTCTGTTCCGATCGGATGTGTTTATTTGTCTGAGTTTTATAATACTGAATCAAGCTCTCGGCTGCTGTCACATGACCAGAACCTCGGCGCATCGGGAAGAGGTTGTCACGTGTCAGGGGAGTTTATAGCCGAATGGACTGTTTTTCCGGATGTGACTTTCATTTCAAGTAGTGAAAAAAAACAAAACAAACCAAAGCAAGCGCGCTGTTTTTGCAAAAGTAAACGAAACAAGTGAGCAGGAACAGGTAAGGACATTCTGAGACGTCGCACGTTGTGAAAATGAATGTCAGTTTCTCCTCAGCTTGCGTTTGTGTTCAGCTATGTTCATATATGTAACATTATGTTCATTACAGCATGTGCTGTTTGCTTAAGAAATGTCAGTGTTTAAATTATAAATGCCTTTTTCTATACGGGATGTGATTTTAATAAGACACGTATTTTCAGTAGGTCTAGATAAGGGTATATACTGGAATATGGTATGGCCCTTGTGGCTAAATGCTTGTAACTGTTTTATTTAGTGCGTATTAATTATGCGTGTATCAAGGTTTAGCGGATGTCTTGGTGTCCTGTACTGTACGTTGTCAGAATCTCTGTTGTGACAGAGATTAACGTATAATTCCAGACTAAAAAGTGCGTAAGGGTGGAAATAAGGCTTTATTTTTTTTTTTACCTCAGGGACGTTTATGCTACTCTCTGTATAAGAGGTATTGGGATCCCACAGACACTAGATGGGTCCCCAGTAGCTGGAACACAGAAAGCTCATCTATTGTGATGGCAAGATAGATGTATGTCACCTGTGTCAAAGTAAATAACTAAACTGTTGTCTTTCACATCCTGGCAATTCTTGTCTCCCGCTTAGGGGAGACATATATTATTATATTACAATATCATATATATTAGCCTATAGGATGGAAAAGCCCCAGACTGGGACTGAGGGTGATCACATACTGGTAGCCGAACAGTCACAATGAATAGAGGTTTAGTCAGCAAGCTGTTTACTAATCGAATATCAGACAAGTGGGAATTGGCAATAATTGAAGAGAACACTGTTATTGAAAAGCAAGAAGGCAAAAACACACATAGACTCTTCAGGAAGCAGTGAAAGTACACACGAATTGTCTGCTGCTCACTCAGCGGTCTCTGTCTGCAGGATCCAGTGCAGAGGCTGAACTGAGGAATGTCGTCGAAAGGCAAGAAGCGAGTGGTTCTGCCGACCCGACCCGACCAGCCCAGCGTGGATCACATCCTGGAGGACATCGCCAAGGCCTCCCCCAACGACCCCGTCTTTGTCACGCTCCAAGAGGCCAGCGAAGGTACTGGTCTGTGTGACTTCCGTTCTGCATCCATTCTCCCCACTGTCTTGTATCTGTTAACCCCTTCACATCTAACGGAAGTTTACTTTACTTGAACAGTGTATTACTCCAAGAACAATACTCAAGTCCCTGTTGGTCCGCACCACTTTTCAGAACTAAGATGAGGTGTTTATCTACTTGATTTCATTATTTTAAAATTGTATGTTGTACTGAATTAAAGCTTCCTGTGTTTTCTTTGCTGGCCAGACAGATTCCCTTTCCCAGCTGGAATTATATTTAACACACACACACAACTTTACTGAAACTGGGGCAGGTGAATCACACACTGTTAAATGTTTCCTCTGAAAGAGAGCATTCTGACCAGCATAGACCGCATTGGCCTCCAGTTAATTTTCTGTCAAGGTGGTTCCTGTCTTGGCAGAATAGAAAACTATCTCCCAGCCAGCCTGCATTGGTAGCAAATTAATAAATATTTGGGTTGTCACGGCAGCTGTGGCAGGCATAGCTAATCAAAACCTGCTGCAAAGATCTGCAACAGTCATCGCTGCCTAATCGAGATACTGATAATCGGGATTTCTGCTTAAATGGGATGCACCTCTGGGAGAATGTGTTCTTCCTAATGCTGTTTATGTCGTTGACTTGGGACACTACTTCATTGAATTGGGGTACGGTATTTTCAAGTGATGAATGGAGGTCTCTCTTCAGAGCAGGACAGGTTCCGTAGCGCAGTGCAGTGAGTATGTGATTACACTGTGACTTGCGTCAACCGCAGTGAGCTCTTGAAGGAGCTGCTGGAGTCTCTTGTGGTTTCTCAGGCTGCAGAGAAAGTTGTCGTGTTGACATCGCAGGTGCCTCGTCCTGGGATAAGATTCTTTTACATTTGATGTAGAACCCCCCCCCCCCAAAAAAAAACAGCAATTCCTTTGGTTTAGGAATATAATGTGAAGCAATTGACTCATATTTTTAAAAGATTTATTTAGCATATAATCATAATGCGATGTAATTTCATTCTTTTTCTTTTCATTTAGACACCAAAAAAAAGGGTGTGACCTAAGGTCGTCTCAAACGCCTCTCGTTTAATTGGGACAGCTGCTTATTTGGGATATTTATACATCTCCCGAGGGGTCCTGATAAAGTGCTGTATCATACAATGTGCAGAACACGTATCCCACATACTCTGCATATTGGAGCATGTGGGATACGAAGTGCATGCAACTGTACTGACTGGTGCACTTGATCATCACAGAAGATGTATTCATTAATGTATTACACTAAATAAGTTTTCCTTTGTTAAAAAGAGGTTGAAATGTATTTACCCACATTAAACATATATCTAATAAAGTATTTTATTTAAATTAGGGTTGCCCAGATTTTATTGAACACATGTAAAGTATATGCAACACCATTTAGCAGGACAGCAGGATCTAAAACACTGGGAACATAAAAAAAAGACTAGATTCTGTGCTTTTAAATCAGACACCCCCCCCCCCCTCCAGTAGGGGACTGGTGTGCTAACAAACCTTGATGGTATTAAAGTCTTTTCACATACCCACACTTTTCTTATGTGTAAATCCTGAACCCAATCCTTTCCCTCTGGACAGATCTGCCTGGCTTTGTGCGAGGGGGCGGTGTGGAGGCTGAGCTGGAGGGGCGGTACCAGCAGTGCTGGAGGTACTACCAGCTGAACGAGGAGCTGCAGGGCACACGCAGCGAGCTGGCGGCCAGGAGAGAGGCACTCCGCCGGGCCGGAGAGCAGCTGGAGCAGAGCACGGCAGAGATCAAGAGCAGGGCGCTGTGAGAGCCCAGCCAGAAAACACTTCACAATGCTGGGCAATCTGTTCAAGCTGAGCCAGGGGCGCCAGAGCTAAGGGCAGGGGCTGGAGAGTGCGCTCTCTAGTGGACAGTTTCGTACTTGAGCAACATTCATCACAGATTCTGAGAACATTGAGGGTGTAACGTGCCAAGGCCTTTTACATTCAGTAAATAGTTTCAGCAATACTAAAAGAAACGTAATAAATCCAGTGACAAATGTTTGTCAATTGATTTGATTCATTTCCTTCAAGACTTTGGAAAAGGCTTCTGTTCGAAACATTTTTTCGTTTAATTTATGAAGTGTTTTATAGGTATGGATGGAGTAAACATTGCACAGGAAGTGAATCTGTAGTGTGGTGGCAGGATAGATTCAACGTGGAAAGTCTGGATCTACTGCAGGGATAAGTGCATTGAGGAGAGGTCTGAACATGTTTACTTATTACATTAATATTGGCATTCAACTAAACTAAACTAAAGTACTGTTTAAGATGGGGTTGAATTCTCTTGTTTATCTTATTGGGTGTCTCGAAGTAACTGTTTTGTTGTTTTGGACATACAGCCTGCAGCTTTGGGTTAAAGTGAAGCTGCTCATTGCTAGAAGTGCAATAAGCAAGCAGTCTCCTAATTGAATGTCGCACAAATAATCAATGCATTGAGAATACTTCATACTGAAAATGAGTAGAGCCTTAACAAAAGGCTTCTGAAAACAACCCTGTGCATATTATGATGCATGGTTATGTATGAACTGAGGGCTGCCGGGATGGAAGTAAGACTCCTATTGCATAACAGTTTCACCCATTCCAGGTTTAAATACGAGCTTGATTAGCCCCAGAGTATAGTTAACAAGCTCCTGTGTGTTCTATTAAACTCATAGTAAAACCATGAATGGATCAAACTGCTGTGCAGTGGGTGTCTTATTCCCTGATGCTGACAAAGTAAAAACCATTGTGATCAGTAATTGTTATATTTCTACTCATTGTAAGCCTAGTTCATTCTAACAGTAAACTCCTTGCTTATTGTTTCTTTGTTGTGCTGTCTGTTTAGGGATGATGGATATGTTTGACGGTGGCTGCTGATTATTCTGAAGGTTTCTTCAGGTCTGCTTGGAGACTCCATCCACTCGGACCAGCTGTGGTCAATGCCCAAGCCGCAAACAGTTTAAAAGAAAAGACCAAAGCATGCATGAAATAAGTGATCCTTTATTTAATACTGAAAAAAAAACACTAAGGTGCACTACATTTGAGCATTTGCAGCAACATTTACAGATGGCCTTTACCCCACGAGAAGGAGAGGTATGATTATGTTTATTTACAGGCAGGCAGATGTGGAACTGTCCGGTGTCCCAGTCTGAGAGAGAAGCGAGACAGAAGAAACACTGAAAACTCTCAGCGCACAACACCGACACACAGGACATCTAAAAAGATGAGAATTCATAGCTGCATAATAGTACTGAGCGTGAGGTAAGAACGCGCACCTGGCAACACTGCAGTATGTATGTGTGCAATATAGTGGCATCACCTGGGGCCGGTCTTTCAAAACTGTGAGAACAGTGATCCGGATTTTGTAACTGTATATTTTGTGATCGAAATTACTTAAAAAAAATAAAATAAATTAAAAAAAAAACTGGTTCATAATCATAATTATTTAAATAATCTCGAGCGCAAAATATAGAATTACTAAATCTGTATAGCTTGTTAGCCAGATTAAAAGTTTTTGAAAAACTGTCCTGCTTGCTATTCCGGGACCCTGTCAAAGCAGGCATTGCTAGTGACGCCCCTCATAGATGAAGGGGGTCAGTGGACCAAAGACCTAACCCTCAAGTTAGTTATTGTGTGATGTTTCAACCTGAAGTTACGCAGAGCTGCACAAGAGATGGAAATTTGGGACATTCTTGTGTGCCTCCCCATGCAACTGTTTCAGAGTTTAGGCATGTGGGTTTTAACTGTTTCCCCACGTGTAACTCAGATTTGATTTTGATGGCTGGCACTTCGTTCCACTCGACCCCTTCATGTGCAATATACCTGTGCGATTCTGTACAAAGTGCCTATAGGACTCAATTTGCCGGGGGCAAATATCTGTGGAAGTCATTAGTCCTTGCAGTATGTAGAATGCCAAGGGTTCCAGCACATGACTTGAATACCTGGGGACCAACATTCAGGAGAAGGCAGCTCAGAGACATGAACAGATTACACAGAATCACTTTGCCTGCACACAGACATACAGCATAGGCATAGAGTAAACGGAATGAATAAATACTGTGTTTCTAGTTGAACAAATAATGCTGGGCAGAGTGGCTGGCTGTTTTGCATAAGCTTTTAATATCAGGTGCAGTTTCTTCTGTGTTACGTAGTGTAAGGATACGTTGTAAAACAGTGTTTTTTTTTCCTTTAGCTTTATACATACATTGGTAAGTGAAAGTGCTGCAGATCACATTGAGCGGAAGCTAACTGCCCATTCAGACCTGGTCACCTGGTTTAGGGAACCTTGTGACCCATTCCACCCCCCTGCATGTCTGCCACATTGAAGGGGACAATCACATGGATCTGAACCCATTATAACCCACGTAAGCCTTGCTCGTTGGTCTTGCCTCGTGGTGCATCAAATGGAGGCATCAATACTGGCCACTTTCAAAGGTAACGAAGCAAAAGGTTGTTTTTTTTTTTTCAACCTACAGAACTCCAAATGAACAATATTTCATTTAGAACACTAAGGGAAGACATGCCAAGTTCCAAACGAAGACACAGTCGAATAGCAGTGAAGTGTTTACAGCATTCGATGGCTGATTTTCAAGCCTGTTTGTGGCTCTTGATGTTGGCTTGTACTTCAAACCTGGCCAGGCAATGTGGCTTTAATACAAGATCAAAAGAGATGTTCACAATTGAGAACCAAGGCAATATTCTGTCAAAGCTGTACTAGAAGTAGGCAGACACTGACGGACACGTTGAACTCTTGGGAATCACAGGTGTTAAATCTAGACATCCAGCACAGCGCTGCAGGAAAATCTGTAGCCAAGTTTTTTTTTTTTTTTTGTTTCACAGTCTTGCAGATCTTTTTATATCATGTTACCCCCTCATTTGAGTACAGCAGGACGTGGGGCTTGGAGAAGGATTTCTCGAATGCCTGACATCTCTGTTACTAGACTTTCATGTCTGGCAGTAAAGAACACAGAGCTTACAAATGCAACACATTTTACACACAGTCACGGTAGTGCTAAATATCCCAGGCTAAGACAGAAAGAAAAAAGCTTCTCAATTCGGATTCTAATCTATATTTAAAAACTTGCTGTACTGTACACTTTTCATTTACCTAATTGGATGGCAAAAAAAGGTAAAGTGACATTAAATACACAGTAAAAAAGGGGGTTGGAAGCTAAATAATATAGCTTCGCTTCAAGCCTTTAGAGAATGACATTGTGTCATTGTACGTGCATGAAGAACCCCTATGGACCACTGCAATGGCTAGATAAGCTCCACCCCTCCCTTTATTGACAAGACACTGCTTTTCTTCCATGGTAACATTTATCATAGCAAAAACTCTGCTTCCAGGCAATGCTGTGGTCTACATAGGGTTCTGCTGCAGCTTTCCTTCAGGGCTTATTACAGAAATAGCCTGTTAAGAGATATTATATCTCTCCCCTTCTCTAAACTAGATGACAACAATACTGGCAGCAGAATCATTTCAGCAGTGTATCTCAGAGTATTTAGCATGTAGTCTAATTCTCATATTGTCAAAACCGACCTCAGAATGATTTTCAGTTGTTGGTATTCACTTAGGTGAACTGATTCCAGGGGCGAACGCTAATGGCAGTCAGCAAAATCCATTAAACTACCCAGCTGGTTTAATTATTACAGTCACAAAGCCAGACCAACAACAGCAGCAAGTTCCCTTTCATATAATGTCTGTTTACAGAGTCGGAATGCAGCTGTCAGTTCCTAGGAGGAGTGCGAAGCTGACAAGCTGGCGGATTTAAACAGTTCAGAATGCAGTCTGTGTGTGTAAAGTTTACTAAGCTAGCCTTATCCCAGGTAAGGAACACATACTGTCCCAAGCTAAACATCGCTCTACAGAGTTCAGTAGGAGAGTAGTCTTTTGGTTTCTGTGTAATTTGTGTCTTTAACAGAAAAGATTTAGTGACTCCTCTCTCTAGGTACAGAAGAGCTTCACCAGTTTTATTTCAACAGATGCCACATTCAGGGCAGGACTGTTATTGAGCCTTAAAGGGTACATAAGGACCTTTTTATTTTATTGTGTTACATGTTCCCATGTGTTGCTGCAACTGTTTACAAAGGTGTGTGTATTGTTTTATTTATTTTTTTTTTTACATTTTGAGCCCTTTATAGAACTTTTAAATTGCACTCCCTGCCTCAAGATGGCGTCACATGTACCCGCCTGCACCTCTCAGAACTACATTTCACATCATCTTCCTGCTCACTGGTAAATCCATCTCAGTTACATATGTGAGCAGGAGGATGATGGGAAATGTAGTTCTGAGGGGTCCATGCAATTTAAAAGTTTTAGAGTGGTCAAAATGTAAAAAAAAAAAATCAACACACACACCTTACGTAAATAGTTGTAGCAACACATGGGAACATGTAACACAATAAAATAAAAAGGTTCTTATGTACCCTTTAAAAGGCATTCTGTTTGTTCAGTTAACATTTGCAAAATGTAAGTCACACTTCCAATCCGCATTCATTTTGTAAACTCCTTCCAAGCAAAAAAAAAATGAAATCCAGTTCAGATCTTGACTATAGAGAGGTGCTTTTTGGAGGAGAGCGGTCTCTGAATAAATTAAAGAGCTCTGTTAATCTGGCACGGATTACATTAACTGCACACACCTAGAAGAAAAAATCCTCATACCTGCATAGCTCAAATATTCCATCTATTTGTTTCAGCACTGCTAACTGGTAAAGTTTTATGTACATATATCAAAAGTAGAAAAAAGGTGCACCTTAAACCGCATCTCTCTTCAGCAGATTTCAGAATAGGTTTCCCTAACCTATTTTCTGACACAGTTGTCTGCACAGAATTAAAACAAACATATCATGTCAAAAGTCTGCAAAGCATCCGGAGTCTATCTTCTACAGCACCAAGTTTTGTACAGATTTGTGGTGATTTACATTAATGACAGCGGTTTTAAAAGGGACCAGTGTGCAGTATAAGTATTCCTGATGCGCTCAGGGGGCCGGGAGGCACACTGGAGCTACCAGACATGGACAGTTCCAGAGGAAAAGGGGTTCATTCAAAGAAGCTTGAATGCTGCTCCTGCTTCTTCCCTGCAAGCCATCCTAAGCAGCACAATTCATACCTAAGCAGTTATTTCAAGGACGGGGGTGGTTTGGCAGTACGACGTCTTTTGCATTTTAAGCTTCCAGCTTCTCTCCTGGCTTTTCGTTGAGTGTTGGCACCCGGATCTGGATACTCTGCGAGCCGTATGCTATGGGGCTGGGAATGTAGTTGAAAGGGGTGACTCTGACCGCTCTGCTGGGAGAGCTCTGTCGGAAGTGCCCAACCCCTCCTGTTTGCCCATCTCCCGGGATGGAGGAAGAGGAGGTGGTGGTGTTGTGGTTCTTAAACTCAGCCAGCTCCCCCTCCAGAATGGGTATGCTCCCTCCAGAAGCCGTGCTGATCTTCCTGTAGGGGGCACCCTTGGTGGCCTCTTCTGTGATCGCCGGGGTCTTATCCATGCTGGGCGAGGTGCTGGAGTTGGTTTTAGTGATGCAGAAGTTTTCTGTCTGCACGGTGGCGTCACTTGTTTTCCTGGATGGCTTCGACACAGTGGGCAATTTCCCGTGCTGCGGAGGCATCTGCTTGTGCCCATCGGGGGATGGCAAAAGAGGCAAAGCGGTGGAAGGAAGCGTGCTTTTCAGGATATGGGGTACATCTTCATCCCGGATCCTCCTCCAGGTGACTTTGTCATTCGCCCGCGGGGACCCCTGCTGCTGCTGCATTTGTCTCTGCTGCCTTGTCTTTGTGTTCTCCTCGCTCTTTGCCTTCCCACTGGAGTCAGAGGAAGATGACAGAATAGAGGAGGGACTGGTGGCTCTCTTAAGCACGTTGATGTGAGGAGAGGAAGCGTGCCTCTTGAAGGTCTCTCTTTCTTGTTGACAGGCTTCGGGGGCTTTCTTCTGGGGGACCCTAGAGGGGCTCTCAGAACTAGTTCTTCTGGCCGGACGTTCCCCAGCTGGGTATTTGTCCCCAGAGCTGGCTCTGGAGAGTGGCTGGCCCTGCCTCTGGCTCCCTTGCCCTTGTCCCCCTGCTTTCAGCTCTTGGCAGCGCGAGGAGCAGAGGAACACAGCCGGGGAGGTTGTTTGGGTTTTTCGGGGGGAGGCACACTGGGATGGGGGGACTGATCTTGAGGAAGGGAACTCGCCCCTCTGCCTCACACGGCTAGGGGACTCCTTAATGAAGGTCAGCTGCCTCAGGAAGCCAGATCGGTCAGACTCGCTGCCGCTGGAACGGGTGGAGGACATTCGGACCAGCTCCAGTCTATTTGAGGTCAGAAACCTTTTTCCCGGCAGCTGTGTGGTCGGTCTAGGGCCGCTGGGGGGCTGGTTATTCAGGAAAGGAGATATAGTCCTAGACTGTCCGGTTTGCTTGCTTGAAGCCTGCATAAAGGGGATGCGGACGGGGGATTTCTGAGTTTTTTTGTGAGCTGGTGATTTTGTGTTTGTATTAGTCTTGGGGGTGGGAGGTGTTGCAGCGCTGTTAGTTTTCCTCTCTGTAGTGCAAATTAAAGGCTTGGTTGGCAGCTGTTTCCCAACTTGTGTGGGGGAGTTCAGCTTCTTTTGAGGCTGCCTTGATGGTGTTGAGTTTTGGGATGACCCCGAAGATCCTCCCTTCGTCATCCTGGCTGGGGGTGTTACGCTCCTTTTCAGCACTGTGAGATCAGCCTTGTCTCCGGGACGTCCTATTCTGTGCAGGCTCCGAGACCTTTGCTGGGCCAGACTGGGATTTTTTACTGCAGTTTCAGTCTTAGGTGAGGTCTTGGGTGTCATCTTCTTTGGCGTGGACCTCTGTGGGCTGGCAGTGTTCTTGTTTGTCGTGGGCATATAGATCACCGTCCGGCCCCGGAAAACAACAGGCAGGTTAGGCACTGGCTTACGCTGGCCAAAGTCTAGCTGTTTTCTGGAATTTCTGTTGTCTGCTATTTTGGGGCTCTTGCCATGTTCCTTACTGTCTTTCTGTGCCGCCTTCTTGTCCATACTGTCCAGGGTCAGTTGTACGGTGGAACCCGCAGACAGTTCTGACATAAAGGAGAGGACGGACTCTGATTCAGAAGAAGGCTCTTTGGTGAGTGAGGCAGCCTGGAGCGTGTTCACAACAGAGTTGGCTCCTTCCTGGATGGCTCTCCACTCCACGCTGTTGAGGTCCGAGTCTTTGTCAGATGCCACATCATCAATCCTCTGGTCTCTAGCCGAGCTCCAGCCTTCCATAGCTTTCTGCAGGTTGCTCTTCAGCTTCTGCTTCCTCTCGGCTTTCCTACTCCGAGCAGAGTGTCGTCTCCTGTGCTTGGGCATGGCTGAGGTGATGCACCTCTGCACAGAGTCATCCTCTGAGTCCAGGCTGATGGAGCTGAGTGAACTGTCCTCATCATTCATAGCTCTGCTTTTTACACTGTGAGCACTGGCAGCATCACGGGCCCGGCTCAAAGCTCCCTGACGTCTGGTTTTAGTCCACACTTGGTGGACTTTTCCTTGGTGTTCCTGTAGATCAACATCACTCAAGGAGCTCAGTGAGGAACTCAGGGAGTAGCAAGGAGGCGTTTCATCCATGATCATATTGTGCTTGACTTTACTAACCATGCCTTTTTGCCGGTGGAATGACTGGTGCTGGTGCAGATCTGCCTCAGGTATGGTCCGTGCAGGAATGCTTCGGCCAACCTCCTTACCGTGCTTCTTCCCACTACTTGTCACCCTGCAATCCTTCCTCTCTGCATCCATCAGATCTTTATCGTAAAAACAGTAAATGGCTTCCTTAGTAGGTGTAGTGTGGCGCATTGACTGGAATGCCACGTTTCCATGGACATATTCCCTGTCAAGCTGCTTCTGAGTCTGGCTCTGTTTTGCTCCTGCAGTTTGCTTCCTGACAAGAAGGTTTAAGTTGGGCAGGTTCTTGGGCTGGCTTTGTTCCCGTCTTTGGTAGAGGTGGGCAGGGGTTTGGTCTCTGCTTCTGTCCTGGGAACCTGTCATATTCTTATTCTGCACTGGCATTCCCTGCGCTGGCATCACTCTCTTGACAACCTTGCTTGACTTGTTACCTGCCATATCACCTTGGCCGGCCATACTGGTGGAGTTCAAGAAGTGGGAGAATGAATGGGGATCATCCATGCTTTTCCCTTTCCCTGGAATCAGACCCTGTCTTTCCATTCTCCTGACCCGTTGGTCTTTTAAGACCTGCTCATCCTTGAGGGGGTACTGAAGGGTTTCATCACTCAGGGATGCAGCACTGGAGAAATTTACTGGTGTTCCCTCGGCTGAATCTGTAAACGAGGAATCATCTTGGAGGAAATCTTGATCAGGCCCGCCGTTCTTCCCAGAAGCAGTCTGAGTGGCGTGAGTAGGCACCAGCATATAAACGGGTAGCTGCATGGACTTGCGGGCTTGGGAGTTAAGGACTTGGGTGGACAGACTGGACATCAGTGTGGTCTTGACTTTCCTGAACTTCGAAGGCATGGCTGAGTTAATGCACTCTTTCAGAATCTCAATGTCGTCATCGGAGTTGCCCTCTCCGTATCTCTCTGTAGACTTCTCCAGCCCCAGCAGGGAACGTTTCTCCCCAGCCTCCTCCCTTTCTAACTGGTTTTCTGTAAAGTTGAGGCTCTCCTGAGCTGGGGGGAGAGGCATGAGCTTGAGCTCCACATCCTGCTGGATGTAATGCTCATGAAGGGGCAGAGCACTCAGGCTGGAGGCACAAGAGAAGTTCTCAGTGGGCTTCTCTACAGTGAAGTAGATCATGGTGTCCAAGTCTGGAGGCAAATTGAATCGCTCCTTGAAGTCTGCGATTTCCATGAATTTGCGGAGGTTGCTCTCCCATTGCCCTCCTTCCCTCTCCTGCCCACTGGCATCCAGGCAGCAGGGGGTCTTGTTACGGCTTGGAGGCATGGTCTGGCCTGGGCTGTCAGGTAGGTCGCTGGGGCTGATGGTGCCACTAATCATCTCGCTGCACGGGTCACTCTGGATGGAGCTGTCGATGGATCGTGACTCAAAGCTGCCCAGCGAGCTCACCGAGCTGCAGCGGCTCATCACCAGCGGGGTCTCGTGGATGTAGTTCTCTGAGGAGCTGGAGGGGGTCATGTCTTCATGCCTAGCTGGTGAGACCTCCCGCAGGAAGACTTTCTCCCTTTTGGCAGGACAGGGGATCTCGATGGGCTTGGAGGAGGAGATGCTGCTGCAACTTATGAACTGCTTCTGCTCGGGGACATCCAGGCAGTCTTCACTGAGGTCTTCAAAACAGTCTTCCTCTGTCTTCTCCGGTTCGCATTCTTCCACTTCAATGATCTCCAGCGAGGAGTCACTGTCCAGCTCGTTCTCGCTGTGGCTCTGCCCATCGAGAGCTCCATCCCCTGAGGAGAGAGAGGACAAGGAGCTGCAGCGGGAGAAGCAGATGGGAGTGTTCTCCACTGAGTACTTCTGCACAGTTTCCAGCTGGGCCAGGGCTGGGCTGTGGGCTGACCCCATGGAGGACAGCTTGCCTAAGGTTGTGCTGTTTGCTACAGTTGGAAGCCAGGCTTGTCTCCTTGGTCCTTGGGGTGCATGGGGGCTCACTGGATTTCTGGAAACCCCAAACTTAGATACGCTCTGTATCAGGGGGACATGCTGGTAGGATGGTGAAAGTTTGATGGTTGGCACACTGGTTTCAGAGGTGTTTGATGTCAGGGTAGCTGGTGTCGGTGGAGGTGGTTCTTGGCATTTTTCTGTGCTGCTTTGGTTTGGCATGCCCATGTTTCTCTTCCCCACAACTACCCTTTCCTCTGCATTCTTGTGGCTCTGGCTGCTTTTCTCCGGGTAGCTTTGCTGAGCCACCTTCAGGTCCAGCCTGGTGGGCCGTCTCTGGATGGTGGCCGACCTTGCTGAGGGTCTGACCTGGTCCTTGCTGCCACAGTAGCTGTCACTGGTGCTGCCACTGTTCAGACTGTCCGTGGACAAACTGGTGTAGGCAGTCTTGAGACGCAGGAGGGCATGGGCCCTGCTGAGACGCTCCCTCCTGGCAAAGCTGCTTGTGTCTGACAGCCGGCAGGGGGAGCAAGACTTGGCCCTGGCTTCGTGGAGTTCATCTGAACCATACTGCCAATCCACAAAGTGATCCTCAGAGCTCAGACTGAAGCTGTCCTCCGAGGATGTGTGCATGGTGATGTCCTCCACCAGCTTGTCAATCTTGGCTACTGTGGTGGAGATCTTCCTGGCCAGCTTTTCTGCTGCCAGGGAGACCTCATCATCCTCTGGCTGGATCTTCTTGCATTCCTCTGGCTGGGAGTTGGTATCCCTCTCAGGTTCTCCTGCCTTCTTGCGGGGCTGACCCTGGAGGAAATTGGAGGAGTTGAGGAACATGGAGATCGCAGAGAAGCTGCTGGTGTCTAAGCTGGTGGAGTTATTAGGAGCCTCGTCATCGTCAAAGCAGCCCGAATCCGAGGCGTAGTCCTTAGACAGGCTCTCGATGTGGCGTAGGGGCTTGTTGATGTTGGGGTGCTTGGGGCTCTGCTGCTTCTCTATGCTGTCAAAGGTCTCAGCCAAGTGTTTGGCATCCAGCTCTGCCTCCAGAGCCTTCTGCTTCCTCATGTAGAGGGAAGGCATGCAGGAGCCTGGTGAGATGACGGCAGCGTCCTTGTACTTCAGCGGCCGGTTGGTGAGGAGGTTCCTGAGAGCCGCAGCACTGCCCATGGCGATCATCTTGTGCTTGGAGTTGATGAGGTTGCGCAGCATACTAACCGCTCCTAGATCCCACAACAGCTCCTGGTCCTTGGGGCTCCGGGCAGACAGGTTCCACAGAGTGCCACAAGCGTTGCTCACAATGGTGAGGCTGTGGGATCGCAAGTGCTGCAGGAGGGTCTGCAGGCAGTTGTGGTCTCGGAGGATTTGCCTGGGAAAAAAATAAAACATGATGGAATCAGAACTCAGAATAGTAAGAGTTCAAATTAAGCGTTAACTGGCAACACAATGTAATTCCTGTTTCATTTACCGGTAGTCTTCCTGTGTTGCAACAAGGCTGGAGACGTTCCTTAAGATTCCTCCACCGCTTTCAATGATAGCCAGAGAGTTGCTCTGGCACTTGTAGGTGAGCGTGCTGACCAGGAAGCCCAAGGCCCCATCCACAGAGCAGATGGACACCTTGTTCTCCGTGCTGTGGGCAGACAGGTTCCACAGGGCACTCAACAGGCTCTTCAGGGTCGATTCCTGGAGAAAGAGAGAGAGAGAGAGAGAGAGAGAGAGAGAGAGAGAGAGAGAGAGATTGACTGCTCTCTCCACTTTGTAGTGGAAAACTGTTCCCCTTGGGTTGATTGGCAACTGTCTGTCACTATTTAGCCCTCCGGACAACACTTCTGCACTATATGCCTGAACTCCAGTCTATATTTCTAGATCAATACATTATTCGTTGCTTGCTAAATGGGGAGCCCTATTTTAGCATAGTTTACTTTTTCATGATGTGAGTTGGTCTCTAGACAGTGGGTTCTCTGCAGGATATTCTCTCAAGTTAATGCCCAGGAGGTTCTCCAGTTTGTGTTATAGAGACGGGGGTGAAGGTATCTCACCTTTGTTGCCTGCAGGGCGCAGGTCATCAATGCGGCTACGCTGCCCACCTCCCGCAAGATCTTCTTGCTGTTGATGTCCGCCCGCCACGACAGGTTCCTCAGGATACTGGAGACAACCTGCAGAGGGAAGGCGTGGCTCTCGCTCAACGATGCTAGAAAGTGTACTCAAGAAGGCACTGGCCAAAACGCATTGTCTGCTCAGTTTCTTAAGTTTTACTTTTTATTTTGATTGAGTGTTTTGAAACTAATGTTGCTTAAATACAGGAATCTAGATCTGAGAACAGGCTCGCCAACTGAGAGAAAAATAGTACTAGTACTGTATATATTTATTTAAAAAATATAATGCACCAATGCTGCAAACCAAACTTCCATTTCAGTTGAAGGGTGTCATCAGGAGACTCTTACCTGGTGCTGCTCCTCACTGTCTGAAGCCAGCTGGGCCACGATCGCCTGCAGGCAGCCTTTCTTCGAGCAGAGCATAGCCTGGACAGGAGAATAACCAGCACTGAGGTATACTCAATTTGAAATGTCACATCCTACCGTACGTTCGGCGATTTCACAGCATTAACAGTTTGCCTTTTTACTAAGAAATCTACCAGCTAAAAACGGCAGCTGAAGAGAACGAAACCCCCTGGGTGAGTGCCGCCGCTCCCCTACCTTGTTGACCACGTCCCCGAAGGTGAGATTGGTGAGTGCCATGCCAGCGTAGCGCCGCAGTGCCGTGTTCAGAGGGTCGCTGTTCATGCCGTACAGCTCAAAGTCCAGCTGAGTGAGGTCAGCCACTGCCTGCAGCCCACCTGAGAGACACACATACGCAGATGCAAAAGTGATTTAAATGCACACACTCGTGTAAATCGACTGCCCCTCTCTAAATTTGATATACAAATAGCAACGCTTCCATATCCAAGACTGCTGGCATTACTGTGTTTAAAAGAACAGCTGGAGAAACTGTGGGTTACTTAAGTAGCAATCCCCCAGTTTATCAGTGACCCAGGACAAGCTTTAGCACCAAACGTTTTCTCAGTGTCAAAAACCTACTGTAGCTAAAGACACTTAGATTTGAAGATGTTTAACAACACTGTTTTACTGTTTGTTTTCAATACACATCTAATCTGATTTGGGTATTTTTATTTATGAAAAACAATAACCTTTCCATTCTGAAAATGAAATTCAAGGCAGTCAAGAATGGGCAGTAACTAATGCCAAAACAAACTGGCATCAAAGAGCTTCATTCTGCAACATGAAAGTAGTTTCAGCCAGACAGGAAGGGCAGTGCGCTCACCCAGCTCGTTCATGGCTCTCCGGTACTCCTCCTCGAAGGACAGCTTCATCACCGCACACATGGCCTGGCAGATATGAGGCTCCACAGGGCCAGGGAGGGCTGGGGGAAACAGGGAGAGAGAATCCATCAGCCCTGGGGATGCAGCCCTCAGACAGACACACACATGCGTACACAAACAAGCACACACAAACAAGCACAGATACACACTCAGAGCTAGATACTCAAAGCTCTTACTCCCAAGTTGTCAATTGCAAACACATCCAATAAAGTTACCAAACTAGAACTAAACAACTCCTTCAGAGGCTTGTAAGAATTCTTACAGTGTTTCCTATTTGTTATGAGAATCTGGAATTTACTTGTACATAGGCTGTCGAACTTTAGGGCTAAACCCTCCCTTTAGTTTTGTTACCAGTGCTTTCAAGTTGTTTACAAAAGAACCCATCAATCCCCTTGTAATCAGGAGTCTTTTCAGATTAAACGTTGCATCAATATGCTGGCTCTACTCAAGGCTAAAGATTGTCCTCATAGTTCAGTGAAAAACACATGGCTGAAGAGCCATCGATTGGTCAGCCCTGATATAAAGCATCCCTTCAATGACGACTCCAGCAGCACTACCCACCTGTGCTACTGTTCTTCCCCTCCAGGGCGGCGGTGTTGCGCTGTGCCTCCAGCCAGTCCCAGCCCACCTCACAGTGCGCGCGGATCTGCTCCAGCACATGCAGCACCCTCATCTCTCTGCGCGCCTGGCCCTCGTCCTGCTGGGAGTACACCATGTTGTGCAGGGCAGCGCTGGCGCGATTACGAGCATCTCTGCTGCAGCCTCCTGCGCCCGGCCCCGCCCCATCGTGCAGGATCTGCACCAGCAGGGGCACGCAGCCGGACCTGCGCATGGCCAAGCAGCTCTCCTGGGAGCTGGACATGGTCAACAGGGTGCGGGACATCTCCTCCCGGTCCCGCGAGGCAAGCATGGACAGCAGCCAGAACACCATCTCCACCTGGGAATCCACAAGGAGCAGGAGAAGAAACCTGAGCAAAATGCTGGGCACTGCTACAGTGTACAAGTCATTACATTGTGTGTAGGGGGCTCCTATCTTATTAGAAGAGATCTCATTTGGTTTGAACAAAAAGCAAAGATGAGCTGTTCTGGCTGCTCAAACTGGGTGAAATGATCAGATATACTGGAATCCTTAATGGATGAGAGTAAAATGTCATTTAATTAGCATTATTCACATTTCCCTTTTCTATTTTAGGTTGTTCGCAATTGTTCCGAGTTATTTTTGCCTAAATCACCCTTTGGGTTTGTCTTGTGCCAGGACCAAACAGACTTCCTCATTTCATTAACACAAGGAGGCAGTAGGTGGCTGTGTGGTCCAGTGGTCAAAGAAAAGGGCTTGTAACCAGGAGGTCCCGGGTTCAAATCCCGGCTCACTCACTGTGTGACCCCGAGCAAGTCACTTCACCTCCTTGTGCTCCGTCTTTCGGGTGAGATGTTGTTGTAAGTGACTCTGCAGCTGATGCATAGTTCACACACCCTAGTCTCTAAGTCGCCTTGGACAAATAATAATAATTAACATCACGTGACAATATGACATTTCAGCTCTGCCAGTCCTGCCGCCTTTGCATTTATATAGACTGAGAGCTTGTTGGGCTGGCAAGTTGAAAGTTCATATTGTCACATGATGTGAATGGAATGTAACACTGTTCAGTCCTGGCACTTAGGATTCTGCAGACAAGCTCAAAGCCAGGTGACGCTAGAGCCGCTCTAATACTAATACTAATACTAATTATTTAAAATTCAGTTACAGGGCAAGTACTCACACATAACCATGTAAATATTACATTAGAAAATAAATCTGTGTTTATTTAAAAAAATCTTTGCCTAGTTTTCTGGGGGTAATATTCACACACAGTTTTACTTTCAACCCATTTTAGCCTGCACTGAACATGGCAATCTGCTTACATGCATGTCATTGTAAATGACAGGCTCCATTCTTACTTTGTTTCCCTTGTCGCTCGGTGCTTCAGAAACGCAGTTATTTGCTGTGCTCTCAGAGTCTGGGAGAACTGGTTTCCCACAGGCATGGATCTGAAAAGAAACACAGAGTGACAATGAAACCCTGCCAGAACACTGTCAGTAAGGCGTGCGGCTGCCATGGGCTGCCAGGTAGCCCTACACCCAGCGCTTAAATTGTTCTAGAGGGATGCGTGCCGATTTCTCAAGGACTACTGCCTGTCATTCATTCAAGGAAAGGTAGGGTTGGAAAGCAAGGACTGCGCTCCAGAATGGCTTTGATTTAAGATTTGGGAGTCCGATGTTAAACATCAGTACCTAGTGCAGGCTTGGATGCTCCTGCTTTCAGCCCTCTATCCAAGCCTATCAAATCGGCGGTCTATATTACCTACCAGCAATATGATTTGCTTGACGCATTAAATAAATAGTTATGAGAGTCGCAGCTCGTTCACACAGATGCATGCATTCAGTGCAGGGTTTCCCACTGTGGGACCCTCTACAGCTGCTGGTTTGAAGAGCAAGATAGATTATTATATATGTGTATATATAAAATAATACTAGGTTGTATATGTACAGCGTACGAGTCATTTTATACAAACTAGGTTTCATAGAAAAGACAGATTATCACTTCGTTTATATAATAGATTCTGTAGTCAACATAAATCCATCTGCAACACCCGTTCCCAAACTAGAACCCTCTCACATATATCAAGCCTGACTCCACTGAGGTTCATTCTAATAACAGAAGAACCCCAAGCCCTCAATATTACAATGAATTATGTTTTTCATCAATAGCCCATAGAC
>NC_054560.1:195888-220888 GCF_017654505.1 Polyodon spathula
TTTTTAATCCCTTAAACACACGGGGTTGTTCAAACCGTTTCTTCTTAAAATGCATTTGAGACACGTTAGGAACACGCAGTTGTAAAATATGTTATAATGCTTACACGATGGTGTTAACGTTTTTGTTTTTCTCTATACACTCTATGCGCTATACTCTATACACTGTGTGCGCTGGAACAGGGGAAGGATATTTGCTAACTGTTTACACACAAAGAGGCAACGCCCCCTGTACCACGTGTTCCATTCAATCAGCTGCGAGCGACTCGTTCCAGTCAGCTTGCAAGCGCAGCACTTTCTGTTACTTAAAACTCTTGGGATAGTCTGCACTGCCCCCTTTTCAATCACCCCGGCACCCTGAAGTTTAAGATTTAACCGATTTTGTATTTTTTTTTTTCTCTACCTAACCTTAGCCATGAGTACCGAAGCCGCGCAGCCCATCTTCGCCACGGGCGAGAACTGCAAGCCGGTGTGGACCGACGCGAATGCCCAGTACAACCAGGCTGACACCCACCTAGAGATCCTGGGGAAGCCGGTCATGGAGCGATGGGAGACCCCCTACATGCACTCGCTTGCCACGGTAGCGGCGTCCAAAGGTAAGGGTTGTCTTTCGATACAATTAGCGGGACAGGTTTCCGATTGCTTTAGCAATGCAAAGTTTTCACTGTATTAAATGCAAAAAAAAAAAAAAAATGTCTGTACAACCTTTGGACTGTACGGCAAACGTACGTGTTTTAATGAAGTAGTCGATTTATTATATGCCTATTCTTACAAGTACAGTTCAACACGGCTTCATTCGAAATATAGCTTTCTGAATTTTATTGCAATTCTATACTAAACTTTAGCAAGCTAGCTGGTAGTAGATGCTAGTATTCCAGATGGTGTAACACGTTTTTGGACGAATGTTTTCACATTAATTTCTCTTAATGCTCTTAATTTCTCAGTATTTAATTTGATCTGAACTGGTATGCCTATGAGTTAGTGACAGCAGCTCCTGCATGGCAGCTGTGCAGTGTGACCTCTCGGTCCTGCCCGGCTGTATTCCTGAGCCTGGTTATTTTTACACTGCAGTGTGTTGACCCTTGGCACTCCTGCCTTGCAAGTGTGGCGTGTCACCTCCTTACCAGGCCTTTTGAATCTGAAACTTCCAACAGGACCATGCAGCTTTCACAGTATACAGAGGATCATACTTTTGAAACATTTTCCCGTGCACCTACTTTTTTTTTTCCTACCCTGCACTGAGAGCTCTCGCTGGACTGTCCCGTGCGGTTCACGCTTTGCTTGTCGTGTGCTGCAGGGGGGCGCGTACTGGAGATCGGGTTCGGAATGGCTATCGCTGCCACTAAGGTGGAGTCGTTCCCCATCGAGGAGCACTGGATCATCGAGTGCAACGACGGAGTGTTTCAGAGGCTGCAGGAGTGGGCCAAGAAACAGCCACACAAGGTGAGGCGAAGAATTCATTGCTGGCTTTTGTGAATTCAAACCGCACCACTTCAAGAGACAGGAGCTCCAAATTTCATTTCACTCATGTCTTGGTGCAATCATTCTATGAGAAGCGGTTTGGCGGAGGTGAGAGGTAGCATTGTCACATGATTTGCCAGCACTTAGGATTCCATAGACAAGCGCAAAGCAACTGTCAGTCAGGTAAGCAGCTTTAGAGGAATATGATCTCTCCTTATTGGTTGCAAACACCTTAAAATAGCAATGGGGATGTAAACAAGCAATACAAATTTGAAGGGGCTCTTTAATAGTTAAGGGCATGCTTAAAACAAAGTTGTAAGCGGGGAGGGGGGGGGGGGGGGGGGGGGGGGGGGGGGTGAGAAGAGAGTGAAATCCGTACACTCCTAACTTCCTGGCAAACGTGTTTTGTTGCGAGATCGTCCCTCTCATGTGGGAAGATGTGGTGTCAACACTGCCTGATGGTCACTTTGATGGTAAGTTGGCAACTTCCTATTATTAATTTCTTAGCAGATGTCCTTATTCAGCCCTTACAATTGTTACAATTATATCACATTATTTTTTAGATGTAATTACCCATTTATACAGTTGCTCAAGGGCACCCTGATTCAGGGAAAGAGATAGACTCACCTGCCATAAATCTATCAATAGGGCATCACCATGGACTGAACCTCTAACTGCAGTGTGGAGTTTAATTCTAGACTGTAGAAAGAATGCTTTGGAAATAAGTCCCCAGTGTTTTCTTTTTTTTTTTTTTTTTTTTAACAATCGTAAAAAAATGTGTAAAACCCTAGTGTGCCTGTTCTTCAAGTCTATCTTTTTCTTTTCTTCAGGTATTCTTTATGATACCTACCCTCTGTCTGAAGACACCTGGCACACACACCAGTTCAACTTCATCAAGGTGAGTCACCTCCTTGTGCAAATACTAGCGAAATAAAATGTAACGCGAGCAATGGTGATGTGGTAAGACAGAGTCAGCTGCATGCAGCATAGTGAGAAGCCAGCCAGCTTTAAACAAACACAGCCTCTCGGGGCCATGAGCAGTGTTCTAAGCAGACGTGTAAGTTTTTAAATTGAGGTGGTTTATCAGTTTGTACACGTCCAACGTCGTGCGTACCATGATAACAACTATAACTTTACAGTGCGTAATTGTATTGCAGTCTTTGTTTAGGTATGTTGCAACCAAATAACAAATCTAAAAGAAAAATGAAGGCACTCAAAAGCAATAACGAAAATCACAGCCCCAAATAATCAATGTATACAAAAGGCTATATAGGATAGGCTATGTAAAAAAAAGGTGATATTTTAATTATTGAATGTCTACTGCTGCATCTTCATTCTGAGCCTGCTGCAATCTAATGGAATTGCTTAGGTCAGGAAATGTCATGCGTTTCTCCACCCCCCTTTCTTTCCACACCTGAGTTTATTTATCTAACTGCCTTTGCTGCAAGTCCTTCCTCCCTGCCTGACTGCAGTCTCTTGCTTGTATCAGCACTCCCCCAGATTCCCTGACTTTGTCTGTCTACTCTAACTGCTAATCACCTGATGACTCGGACTTCAAACAGGACACTGTTTCCAGTCCTTTCGCCTTTATTTTCCTGAATGGCAGTAAAGGACCCTGCTGAAAACATGAAGCCAGCATGACAACTAAAAGCATTCTGCATTAAAAGGAAAAGGGTGTTTGCCTAACATGCCCAATGACGGGAACGTGTGCTCACAAACTGTACTAATGTTTTCAGTTAATGCTTTATTATAACAATCTGCATTTGTGGGGGTTTTGTTCTTCCACCACGTGAAGGCGTATACGAAAAGGCATTTATGATATGGCAATTTAGCCTACAAAATGTGTATTTGCTATGAAGTTACTGTTGAACTACAACAGCTTATACTTCCAGAAAAGCACCTGCTTGTGCCACATTCTTGTTCTGTCCACGTGTATCGATATCCAATGTCACCCACTTGTGCAATTTTGCTTGTCAAGGTCATTTGCATCCCTTTTTAACCAACTTGTGTCAACAGACAAGCTGCTTTCTGCAAACATACCCTGTGACTCATACAAGCATATAAAACACTTGCACATACAGACTTACGGCGATTAACTGGCCTGCTTGTGTGTCTGTCCTCTCCAGGGCCACGCTCACAGGCTGCTGAAGCCTGGCGGTGTCCTCACCTACTGTAACCTCACCTCCTGGGGAGAGCTGCTTAAGACCAAATACGACAACATTGACACCATGTTCCAGGTGAGCTCTGGGAAACATGTGCTGCCTGGTCAGTACAGAACACAGGGAACCAGGTCTTTGCCACACTGTGTATCATAGTGAGAGTCAACAGAGCAACATGCAGAGAAAAACTATACAGTTGATCTAAACAGTTGTTGATTCGAATACTGGCAGTGGTTAAATATTTAATAAGAACCAAACCTGTCATTAAACTAAAAATACAAGTGATGTTGTCAGAGTTTTTTAAATGGTGTCTGTATTTAGATCCACCAGCATTTGGATCAATTGAATAGATATGTTTAGGCTTGCAGATTTTCTTATTGTTTTAAATTTTTAGAACTAGTTTATATTTAAAGCAGAAAATCATTAGTCACCACCCCAGTATGTGCATGTAAAAGTGGGACACTGACATGGAGTGAGGGATAGCCTCCATATCCCCCCAGATTCTAATACTCTCATTACTAAGGAATGTCCTTACCAAGCTTCATCACAACAGGGAAGTGTGTATAAAAAATGACAAGGATCTATAAATACAAATTAAATATTAAGTAGGAATACAAATTAAATATTTACAATGGGGGTCGTTTTTCCTTTAATGGAAGTACTATCACAACTGGATGAGTTCACGAGATGTATTTAAAACACACATCCCTACTCCACGAAGCCTGCTAACCCAGCCTCAACCCCTCTCCCGCTTTCAGGAGACGCAGCTGCCTCGGCTGCTGGAGGCCGGCTTCAAGAAGGAGAGCATAAGCACCAGCCTGATGGACATCTCCCCTCCCTCCGAGTGCAAATACTACTCCTTCCACAAGATGATCACCCCCACCATCCTCAAACAATAAACCCTCTTCACCTGCCCAGCAAAACAAAGCCAAATCTGCCCTGTGGCACCAAGCCAATAAGAACGTGTGCTTGTTTGTGGGGGGGTTGCATATATAAACAAGCTGCAAAATAAGAGCTAGACGGTCCATTGGAACCCTCTCAAAAGGTCTTGATGGCTACAGCAGCAGATCTTGTATAGTAATCCAGTTCCACATCTTGCATTTGCATCTTCTCCAGCACCCTGTATCTATATATGAAACCAAGTAGCAACTGTACAGTCACAGAAAACAATTTATAGAAATGAGAGATCATGTTCCTATTTGTGTGGTTATCCCATGCAGTGCTAGCTTGATTAAACAGTAACCTAGTAATCACTGTGTGACTGGTGAACCAATAATTCCAACCCTTTCGAACCCCCTTTACCTCTGGAATCTTCTCTTTCCAACACCTGTGCTGTGTTTTACAACCACTGTAACTAATCCATCATTAATCTGTACAAAACTGCACAGGGCTTATTAGTGTTGCTTAGTTCCAACTGTTGGACATTAACAGATGGTTTATCAAACTGGGTCTACTGCTAACTTTCGGTAGTCTGATGTTAGTGCTAACCAAGGCTGTGAAACCAACCAAAGAGTAGCTCAGGACAAACTCTCAGGCATTAGACTTGTGAATTCATTTCCTGCCATTCTTCTTTTGAAATAAATTAAATCCACTCTTAAAAAAATTGATGGATCCCAATTGTTAGGGAAAAGGAGATGCACTAGAAGACACCACAAACTCTGTTCTGGGTTTCCAGAACAATTCCCCGTTGTGACTTTTCTTAAACAGTTTGGAAACTTTCAAGAAATAATAATAATAATAATAATAATAATAATAATAATAATAATAAATAATAATAATAATAATAAAACAAAAAACATTTCTGGTGCAAATCTTTTCTTTCTCACTTTCTAGAAGTCTATATTTGTTTTTGTTCTGAAGTGGAGTTGATAGGATGCCTCCAGACCAAGTCTTTATCGTTCCTTACCAGCTCATCAAAAACCAGTGAAATTCTAAGATGAAAATCTGAATACCTATCCTCAAGATCCGTTTAAAATCGTACCTGTGACAGATGTACATTCGAGAGAAAACAACCACTTAATGAGATCATGCAGGGAGGTGTAACAAATAATTACCTTCCCTGCACTCCTCAACTAAAGTCTTGATAAGCTTTCGCACAATGAAAGTTGCACTTTGTGTAGATCTTTTTCAGACACGCTTGCCAGCATGTTTAACGATTATGGCCTTGAACGGCTACCCTGGCTATCTATATCAAATAAACAACAGATACAGCAGCTGCTGTGTGTGTCAAGATATTGCTTCATGAGAGGCTGTACAGATGTTGTGTAAGTCTTCCACTTCTTGGAACTTTGTGTAGTCACATAATTTCTTTAGCGCTCTGGTCACAAAGGTATTAACAAAAAAAACCTGGTATAGTGCATAGTCTATAATAAATGAAAATGCAGTATCAGAATAACATATTCAATGTAATACTCAACAGGACTGGCACAATGTCCAGTAATAAACACAGTTGTACTGACAGTATAGATAATGTACACAGCGCCTCCCTGTGGCGAAGTCGTTCATAAAAAGTTGAACCCAGGTCCCGGCTTTCCCCTCACTTTCGGTACCAGAGCCTCATCCTCTTCTCGCGCTTGATCTTCTTTTGGAGCTGAAGGGTGCCATACAGAAGAGCCTCCGCTGTTGGGGGGCAGCCTAGACAGACAGACAGAGTCAGTGGCTGGACAACTTGTCCACAGGGCATTAACACTTGCGGACTGTTTTGACATGGCCTTCGTTACAAGGAGTGCGCCTAATGCATTCTTGGCCCATCCTGTAGAATGCCCAGACGAACCCAGCACAGAGACCCCAGTCACTCTTACCTGGAACGTAGATGTCCACTGGCACGATGCGGTCACAGCCTCGCACCACAGAGTAGGAGTAATGGTAGTACCCACCACCATTGGCACAGCTAAGGGCAGCAGAACAAATAACAAAACCTGGATCAATTACAATTACAGCAGCATTGCTCACTGAAATTACAATTACAAGGATATTCTGTTCAATTGCAATTGGTTACAATTCCGATGCAGTAATTACAATTCCGATTATACTAAAAAGTAACAATAAATAAATAAAGTCTTTTACCTTCCCATGGAGATCACATAGCGTGACTCTGGTATCTAGTCATACACCTACAGAAAACCAAGACCACCACAATAACACTGATTCTTTTCAAAGACCAGAGAGCACTGAAGAGAAGTTAAATACAAAACCTAATTCAACCAAAATAGCGTTTATACCTGACATAAAACATTAAACAAGCATGATTCAGCTAGAACTAACCAGTCCACTGTAAGACCCATTGCTTTCTCATGCGCCACGTGCAATACATTGCATGCTGCCGGCCAGATCTTTCACTCTGTGTTTGGCACAAGGAATGCGATCTAGTTTTAGCATAATATCTTTCTCCATACAAAATTACATGGTTTAGGTGGGTAGCCTCTTAGTCAAGGTGCCTTTCCTGGACTCTGTTTCTACATTAGGAAACGTATCTGGAATCCTTCAGTGACGTACCTTCCTCAGGGCGGGGGCCATCTTGTTGGTAAGGGTCCCGGCGACGATCATGACGTCAGACTGGCGGGGGCTGGCTCGGAACACCACACCAAAGCAGTCCATGTCATAGCGCGGAGCGGCCATGTGCATCATCTCCATCGCGCAGCACGCCAGCCCGAAGGTCATGGGCCACAGCGAGCTCTACAGAGACACACACAGGCCTGGTACTTTGCTCTGCTTACCCTTGATCCTTTGAGCACTGTTCCAGGATTAGACAATGGCACGTTCCTCAATGCACCACCATCACATGCTGAAAGCGTGCTCGCGAGTGCAGTGAATGGCAATCGTGGTGTCAATGCATTTTGAATTATTAAGGTGGTGTGGACGGGTCTTCGATAAACTGATTAAACAACCAGATGTCTGGAATTTAAGCAATCAGGCCCCTGCAGAATCTGCCCAGCACAGATCCCTCTTATCACAGGGGTGATAGTAGCGTCTCTGTGGTCATTAAGTGGTAAATCATTAAGGAGGAGTCTGTCTTACCCTGCGGGCCCAGTTGACGAGGTCATCGATCTTGGTGATCACCCACTCTCCTTTGCTGCTCGGCAGGGACGGATTCTTAACAGCCACGGCTGTGCTCTTCTGTCTGGCAAGGAACCAGGCTGGGAGGACAGCACATGCACTCATTAACATTCAGTTACTGGATATGTGCCGTTTCATCAGAAACTTGTTTTGCTTTCTTGTTTTCTTTACCTGTTGCCAGTGTCAGTGGCTGAGCTCTGATGGAGGGTCCGAGTCTGGACTGCGAGTGCCGAGCTGGGCCTGCGAGTACAAAAACACCCAATTAAACAACACACACACAAGGAGTTGCTCATCTCCAACAACTTCACAATGTTTAACCACACATTGGTGTTGAACACCATCACTATACTGTACTTGAATTTAAGACACAGGCTATTTCTGAGAAGAAAAAAAGTGTGTCTTAAATTCAAAGGAACACGGTAGTTTACTCCAACAAACCATGAGAGATCTAACTCCCTTTTGTTTATTATGTATTGTTTAAGACTAGTTCCATCCATTTCATGAACTGGAAACACGACTTGATGGTTTCACAGACCCCGATTAGCACTAGTCTTGGGCTGCTTAGTGATGATCAGGGTCTGTGAAACCAGCCATGAAAGTGCATGGTCAAATATACTGGAAATGAGCAGGAAAAAAAGGGAAATACATAAACTGTTTTTTCTAATAGAATTTACTTGCAAAGTACGCTCCCCCTCCAAGCTTTAAATTCAGGTTTTCATTTTTCTTACCTTAGAGACAAGGCACCAAACCTAGCCAAGCAGGCAACTGAAATGAAAAAGACGTGAGCGATTTAGGATTTCCTGGAGAATTACTTTGGTCCTAGGTTGCACAGAGAGCAAATTCATAAGTCTTTTATCTCTGTGTGAAATAAGACTGGTTATCTTCCTGGGACGTCACTGATCTCAACCAACAGCCTCTACTAACAAGAAGCACGTTGCATACAACACTTCCAGAGCTACGTAATTAACACCTAGGGATACACTTTCCCTCATGTTAAGCCCCTTTCACACTGGCATGCTCTGCCCGGGTCAGAACCTACCCAGTTCCGGACCCAGTGTCTTGAGGGTTGGCTATGCGATCTCACACTGCTTTTGATAAAGCAGGGTTGACCAGGGTGACGGATGCAAGAGCACAATCCGTGTATCAATGCCCCAGGTTTAGGGTTTTTATTCGACTGCACCCTTAAACTCAAGTAACACTTATGAGGAAATAGAAGAAAAAAAATGCAACTAAACTGACTTACAGAACTGCAGTGCTCTCGCTTTTAGAGATGTGACGGGAAGTTCTCGTGATGCCTGAATCTCACCAGCTAGTTATCCTTCACCACATTCACAAGCATGAAGAAAAAAATAAATATTAAATGACCCTGTCTTGAAATAAAAATGGCACAGAATGTGTGACTTCATAAAACAGAACCACTGGACCACACTCGTACTTAGATAATGTTAACATACTTTTTTTTTTCTAAACTGTCATTTGATTTGTCTCCTATAGATAGACATCACTATGCATACCACTGTGTAGCAGGGTTAGCTACAATCCTATCGAAACTAAGTCAGAAGTTGTGTTGTTACGTCACCCCTGTTGTTTAAGTACATCTGTGTTTACCGAGGCACTGTTTCAATGTACCGTGCTATGTTTCATAAGCCATGCATGGTATTTTTTCATGCTTAGATATTATCTAAGACACCTGACAAAAAACGCACACACATTATATTAGCACTGCGATGTTTACCCGAACCCTAGGCTTCACTAATATTCCCATGTTCAAACCAGACCGCGTTCATGTACTGTGCAAGGTCAGAGACAACATTATATAGTTTTATGAAATGGGAGCTGGGAGCTGTATGTCTTATCCACTGACATTTGAAAACAAATAGATTAGCATTCCACTCATAACTTACCCACCGGCGCCGCCATCTTGGTAAGGGAATGGAAAAGCTTTCTGAAAGTGCGTCACATACAACCCAGGCCTCCATTTTGTCCCTAAAGTCGGATCTGAAAAGATACCAATAACCTTAACCGTCTCACAATAAAAAAAATAAACTTAATATCCCAATATCCAAACAACAATAAGACAAAAATATGTAGTATTCACAGAAGGAAAAAAAAAAAGTTACTCCGTCCCTGGGTGGGCTTGAACCACCAACCTTTCGGTTAACAGCCGAACGCGCTAACCGATTGCGCCACAGAGACTCACGGGAGTATCGTAGTCTTAGAAACAAGTAGATGCTAGATAGCCCTTATTATTCAGAACTGGTTGGCATAATATGTTGAAGCATTCTGTTTTTTAATGTACAGTAAACAAAATAGTTACAAGTGGCAATACTGTATTGTTTTATATTTTGAATATATAATTTGATCGTAATAAATGTTCATGTTCTTAACCTATCGTCGTGCCGAAATAGCTCAGTTGGGAGAGCGTTAGACTGAAGATCTAAAGGTCCCTGGTTCGATCCCGGGTTTCGGCAGTTTTGCCTCAATATGCATTTTATGAGACTATCTTTAATACCGTACTCCTTTCTTTATTTTAGAAAACAAACAAACAAATACTTATCAACTGGCCATATCCATGGCATTTGGTGTTCAATTGAAACGGTGTGATTAACGTCTTACTTATTAATTTAATACAACACAAACCGTTATTGTTGCATATAATTTAAGGAGGATATTCCATGCCAAAATTAAGAATTAATAAATAAATACAGAAATAAATAAATGTATAAATAAATGAATTTATTTATTTCATTTTTGCCACTTGTTTTACTTTTTTCTTTTCACTCTGTTCATTTACATTTCGGCTACGACATTTCCTTTTCGGCTTTGCTTTTTCTTTTTACATCTCACTGTGTCAAAACTACTACTGTCAATTACAGCCAGCGGGCGGTATCAACAGTATCTCTACTGGCTGGCAGAGATTGTTCCACCCATAGATACAGGTGGTATGCTGATACACTGGGGATGCAAAATAAGCTGATCCCTGGAGCCAGCATTACACCTCAGCCATCAACACCAGGCAGACGGATATCTAAATCAACAGATGGAAAGAAGCGCAAATGGATGGAGATGCAGATGGATCACATTAGTTTACTGTAAAGCTACGGCTTAGTTGGTGCTTATCTTGGCGAGAGCCGAGTTCAAATCAGCATGAAGCTTTAACATCTACTCTCATGTAATGGGAATCAAATCTTGGCAGGGAATATCCTCCATATATAATTAAGAAACCATTGAAATACAAATATTGATTTAGCCTAAAAAAGCCATCACTTGTATTCCATTGACTCAATATCCACCGGGGGGAGAGCTACATGAAGAGGCTTTTGGTTATAGGGTAATCTTTTCAATACATATGGACGTGAAAAAAAACTATAGAACTATTACAGAAAAACGGTATTTTGAAGGTGTATATATAAAGAGAGAGAGAGAGGCGATTTGGACTTTGTGTTATGAGCGTGATCAAGTTGTAGCAATAGCGTGTCTTGTTCTGTATACATGTTGCATGTTTTTGGTGGGTTTTGGGGCATAAAGGTGCAGATTGCTGTGGGCTGTGCTGTGCTGACCCCTTAAGTAATACAAGCTGAGAATGAGATTGTGCTGCGGTTATTCTCCCTGAATTGCTAATATATATATATGTATGTAAAGTCTACTGCATGTACATTCTCAAATACACTAATTAGGACACAGATCGTATTCTTATGGTTCCTACTATCTATGCAGTGCATTTAATTAGATTGATTAAAACAGGTTCGGTTTTTTTTTTCGACAAACTTCTAATCAGATCTTAAATTAAACCTAATAAATTGCTAAATGTTTCAAGTGTTGACTATTGTATTACTATGTATGGGACTTCTATTCTGTCTAATTTAATTGGTGCCTCATAGACTGCACAACACATGCAATTCATTAAGAGAAGACATAGACACACATGGTGAAATGCATGCTGCATAATTAAAGCACAAAGCAAATCTTGCATTTTCACACGAGTGCCTATTGTTTCTATATCACCGATTACTGACCGAAAACTGAAATTCTCACGCAGGCAAGTATATAAAGAATATTAAAAACAATTTTGAGATATTCTAATACATTATGAATTTGCACACTACAGTGTTTCCACTCATAAACATGTTTTACCAAACTGCAAACTGATGCATCCTCTTCATGGATGTACTTTAATTTTTGCATCCCGTTTCCCGATGTCCCGATCACAACCTAGTGTGCAATCCAATCTGCACCCACAAGCAAGTAAAAGATCATGGATCACATGTTGATTTTTGACATTTCAAATTACCATTAAAAATATCCTTCGCATTGTACCCTCACTTCCACCACCAGTGTGGAGCGATGGAGTCTCAAAGTGGGGTACTGTTATCTGTTTTGTGTCAGAGTAAGGACAACAAACATTCTAACAATAAAACAGGGCTATTTCTTTAAAACAAACAATCTCACATCATAATGTTTGCAATTACATTTATTACAAAAATAATAAATGAAGAAAAAAAACAACCCAGAAGCCCAAACCCATATATACTTGCATATTTACATTTTTTTTACTTGAACAAACCCTTTAAAACAGATAGGGGGGTGTCTTGTTTTAAAAAACACGGAAATATTTATAATAAAATCTTAATAAAAGTACGAAGCACCATTACTCCCTGAAGTAAAAGGTGCAGAGATTTGATGTCATTCTCAGCCACTGCTGAAACACTCCCTGCCAGTCAACAGGGTCATTCGGAGCCCGGTTTATTTGAGTTCAGTGGAGCTCAGCACTTGGAACCTGGGCTTAGCTGATTAATCATATTCAAATCTTGGCTCACAGCAGAGATAGAGCTCTCTCATTACAGGGCGACACAAACACTCAATAAAAATAGCCGTGCATCTCTAAAATCACAACGGAGGCTCGTGAAGTGCTGGTAACCCTGCGGATGAGGGTGACAGGTGAATGAAATGAACACAGCGCTTCTTTAGTATTCAAGAACAATGTGCGGAAAACGAAACGTGTTGAAATGAAAGCAGAGAAACCCGCCGGATTGCCAGCTACACTTCGAATTTTCAACGCAAGTTTGAACAGCTTGATTCAACCAGTCATCCCGCTGCTGGGTTTAAATGAACGCAAGATCGATTCGAAAAGAAAAATAAAGAAAATAAACCACTCAGCACCAGTACAAAAGTAGTTAACAGTCAGCAATCATATGTATTTATTTTCTCCCATTAAGGCTTACAGACGCTATTCAGCAATTTGATATTCAGTAGTTACAAATGAAGCTACAGCAGCTCTCAATTCACCCCCCTTGGACTTTTCCACATTTTATTGTGTTACAACATGGAATCAAAATTGATTTAATTAGGAGTTTTTGCCCCTGATCAACACAAAAAAGGTCCATAATGTCAAAGTGAAAAAAAATCTACAAATTGTTCTAAATTAATTACAAATAGAAAACAGAAAATAATTGATTGCATGAGTATTCACCCCCTTGAATCAATATTTGGTAGAGGCACCTTTGTCAGCAATTACAGGCATGAGTCTATTTGGATAAGTCTCTGCCAGCGTTGCACATCTGGACACTGCAGTTTTTGCCCATTCTTCTTTGCAAAATTGTTCAAGCTCCGTCAAGTTGGATGGGGACCTTTGGTGAACAGCAGTTTTCAACTCTTTCCACATATTCTCAATTGGATTGAGGTCCAGGCTTTGACTGGGCCACTCCAGGACATTGACCTTTTTGTTTTTAAGCCACTCTGAGATGTGATGTGAGTTTTTTTCAACAATGTTTTTCTTTTTGCCACTCTCCCATAAAGGCCAGTTTTATGAAGCACCGGGCTATTGTTGCCGTATGCACAGTGTCTCCCAGCTCAGTCATGGAAGACTGTAACTCCTTTAGAGTTGCCATAGGCCTCTTGGTGGCCTCACTGACTACTGCCCTTCTCGCCCGGATACTCAGTTTTTGAGGACGGCCTGTTCTAGACAGATTCAGTTGTGCCATATTCTCTCCGTTTCTTAATAATGGACTTTACTGTGCTCGGGGGATATTCAATGCCACGGAAATCTCCTTATACCCTACCCGACTGGTGCTTTTGAAGAACCTTATTCCGGATTTGCTTTGAATGTTCCTTCGTCTTCATGATGTAGTTTTTGTTAGGAAATGTACTAACCAACTGTGGGCCCTCCCAGGAGACAGGTGTGTTTAACCTGAAAAACCTGAAACACCTTAATTGCACACAGGTGGACTCCATTCAAATAATTACGTGATTTCTAAAGACAGTTGGTTGCACCAAAGCTTATTTAGGTGTGTCATAGCAAACTTATGCAATCAATTATTTTCTATTTTATATTTGTAATTAATTTAGAACAATTTGGAGATTTTATTTTTCACTTTGACATTATTGACTTTTTTTGTGTTGATCAGTGGCAGAAACTCCTAATTAAATCCATTTTGATTCCATGTTGTAACACAATAAAATGCGGAAAAGTCCATGGGGGGTGAATACTTGAGGGCCACTGTGTAAATAAATTTTATATCTATCTATCTAGATAGATAGATATCTATCTTCGACTAGGGCAGCACTGAACATTAACATTCCGACTACACAACACACAACTAAAACAGACCAGAAAATATTCTCGGCTCTAGATCCACACTCAATGATTAAACGTTTAAAACTGTGTCGTTTACTGTCTACACTGTTCATTTTCAATAATAAAAAGTAGACTTGATTTGGCATTCATAAATTTTATATCTTTCATATTTCAAATTTTACGTTGAATTTCAAAATACATTTCCTATTAAACTGTTTTAAAATGTATCATGACACATTATATATATATACACACACACACACACACACACACATACTTCTGTCTTAGTAAAAAGCCTGCTCAGTAACAATACAAAGGCAGAGGACACACCCTGAACTGCCATGGAGTTCTGCATTTACTCCACAAATGAGCACAGCCTAATAAGTTCAAACAACAAAAGTATGTACAGAAGAATTATATCGTTTCTGATAAGTGATGCTTCAGAGAAATGCTAAATCATGTTGACAATGATTAGATAAGCCCTATATCCCCAGAATCAAACATTTCCCTTAAGCTAAATAATGTGAATACCAAGTTTCATGACAATAGGATAATCGCCTTTTCAGATATGTCAAAAAACCGGTCAAGTGTGACACGTGCGTATCAACGTACCACCGCCTCCCCGTCGCGGGGGATGAAGTACACAACAAATATCTGAAATGCGGGCTTGCCTGGACTCGTTCCAGCTATAACAACTGCAGAGCACTGATACTGAGCTGTGTCTAGTTCAACACTACTCTCTCAAACTCGATTGTATTGTGTGTATATTTAGCGTTAAACTCTTGGCTGCACTACAATGTCATTATTCAGAAGGATTCTGGGAAGGTTTAGGGCTCATTAATGCTGTTCATAATTTTACGCAAACCAACAGAATAAAAAGGTGGAATAAAAAGTCTACAGTTAACCAGGTGTGTAGAATTCTGGTAAGAGCAATACAATTTGAACGAGACCCCCTCCCATTATTAGGAATGAATACTTTGACAGAATAATCCCAGGTGTCGGGACAGGGTCCCTTGTGCATGAAGGGTGGTGCTCGGTCCTCAGTCTCCCAAGCAGACAGAGGTCAGTAAGAGAATGGCACTCTGTGTAAACTCCTCCGTTCCCTGCGGTCTGACTAGTGTTGCTGGACGCCAAGCGATCGGGTCTTCATCTTGACATCCTTCTCAATCTGCCTGTTGAATTCTTCTATTTCCCTGAAACGAAGGACAGCAGCATGACAAAACAGAGACGTTTAGTTTTATTTAACCCACCCTTGTGTCCTGTTCACAACGGATACACATTTTCAGCACATTTAGAAAAAATAAATATATACAGCTAGAATACTTTTTAATGGTAACATTAAGCAAAACCTGAAATCCCACAAAAGAACCTGAACTCATGGCATATCAAGTTGTTACAGGACAGCCCTCAATTTGATACAGACAATACCAGACTGTTACAAAAAAGTGGTGGTATGCAACCCAAAACCAACATCCATTACCTTATTAGCTTCATGAACATATTCCTGGTCCCCCTTTAATTGTACTGAGAACCTTCAGTTGCCCAAGCATTTTAAAACCTCTCTCAAGAGTTTTTCAATCCAAGATAGATTGTGAATGTTACAAAATGCTCCCTGTTGAAAAGTGTTTTCGGTTTGATCTGTTTCCTTACCGTTCACTGAAGACAGGGCCCTTCATGTACTTCTCCTCGGCCTTCTCCAGCGAGATCTTGTCAACAGCAGCGATAGCTCTGATCACAGCCTGAGAAAGGGAGACAGCTCTCAGTAACAACACTGCTGTGCAGGTTGAGAGACAACTCACAACAGCAACAAAACAAAACAAAAAAAAGCCTTATTTAGACAGCTGTCAGAAAGGGGTTATCGCTGGCGGTGTTTCAGTTCGATCAGTAAACAAGGAGTACAGCACTGGTCTCTCAGATCCAGACCCACCTCTGGCAGCAGCACGTCCAGTATGAAGCGGGTGCGGTCCAGCTCGACTGAGAGCTGTGTGTTCTGCACGCTCTTGCAGACGGACTGCAGGTAGTTCACCAGCACCTCCAGCTGGCCGTCGTCCTCCAGGTAGGTGTCCACCCACTTGATGAAGCGACTGCGAAGCAGGAACTCCTCCAGCCAGTGCGACGGCTTCCTGCCCGCGATGATCTCCTGCAGGAGGAAAGGAAACAGAGCGCACCGGTCAGTAAAGCTCACACAGCCACAATATGATCAAATGAACTGTGAATCATTTTAAACTGGAGCAAAACTAAAGCACCCCCAGGAACATATGAATACAAATCGGACTGAGCTCGCTGATAGAGAGCGGTTGGGAAGCATGTGTAGAGGAGGCCTGCTTTGCTTTTGCATGGCTTCGCTGTTTGTGATGCAAGAGACACTCACAAGCCCATAAAACAGATTGTTAGCAATGTAGCTGCAAGAATGGCCGAATGGCTTGATCTATAGAAAACAAAGGCACGGGTGAGCCAAGTGGTGTTTTACCTTCACTATTTCATTATTTTGTTTAGTTCATTTTCTAATAACGATTTTGTTTCCACAGGGTTATTTTGTCATCTGCAGACAAAACTCTGTAACGGAACTGGCTTAAACTGCTTGGTTCAGCTGGTCACACTATAGTTAAAAGACTGCAAAAAAAGTAACTCAAACTAACAGAAAACAACTGTGTATCACTTTCAAAGACAATATATAGCCAAAAGTAAAAACAAGATAGAAGGGAAACTAAATTTTACTGGACAAAACCAGAAAATCAATACAAAACAATGTACCAAATAATAAAGAGCAGAACTCAGTGTGTGCTACAATGTAAACCTAAAAAAAACACAAGCCCTGAAACCAGTCAGGCAACGTTAACACATCCAGCATGCAGTATTTATATAAATCGTGCAAAGACAAAGTCACTTCCTCAAAGGGTTTCTGCATAATAGCAGCAGCTGCAGCTTTATAAAAAAATATTGCTCATAGCTCCCTTAACACGGACACCAGCCAGGACAGAGCGGATTCTTGCTAGTAATATACAGTTAAAATGGTTTAATTCACAATATTGCTCTCTCAAAGTGCATTCCTTCAGCTTTAACACTTGAGTGGATGGCACAGATTACTTTGCTATGTTGTCCCTGGGATCCTGCTTGGTAAATTCTCTCCTGCTCCTATATCCTCTATGGGCTCTGGCTCCCGCTCACCTGCAGGTGCTTCTCCACGCCACGGGTCTTCACGATGTACTGCACCAGCTTCTCGTTGGCCTTGTCCCGGGCCGCGCGAGAGCGGTCGGGCAGCAGCTTCTTGAAGGCGGCTCGGCGGCAGTGGGGGCTGTCAGTCTGGCAGTCCAGGTTGTCCTTTTCCAGCATCAGCAGGTTACTGGGGAACGTCATTCTGGAGGGGCCCTGGAGGAACTCCCTTCTGACTGGGTAGCCTAGAGCAAGCACGCAGCAAAAGGACTCCATCACAGGGAAGGCAGAGGGATTCTCCGCTGGTGAGATCGATACCATCCCACCTAATAGCTGAAGCCACCTCTAGGGGTGCAAACAGCAAGCCGTTTCCTAATTGGATATCTGGCTGGTAACATCAGCAAATTGATGCACTGAGAATAGTATTGTTCAATAAGCAAATTGTGCGCACTATTTACAACAGCCTTCCAATACAACTGAAAGCATGCATGTGCAGAATAGGATTACACAATACAGGTGCATTAACTGCATCACAATGAAAGAGTTGGTTGCTAAATGCAGGATTTTAGATACAATGTTGTAGATTGAAAGTTGTTGTGGATTCCTAAAACATAAATCACTTCCCATGCTGCACTCAGACCATGTGACCAACAGCACAGGAACTCATTCGATACCAAGCAGCAGCAGCTCATGTATTACTCTATTATAACACTGCACATGGAAACTCTGTGTCGCCCAAATTTAAAAAAGCAGAAAACAAATACATCAGAACAAAAAAACGAAAACAAAACTCAACCTCTGCCTCCAAACAATAAAAGGACTTACTGATATCGTCCACACAGTATTCCACAAGAGAGCCGGAGAAGGAACCACAAGCTGTTTAAAAAAGAAATCAATCAAAAACAAATTCGGTACAGGAATCAAAACATCCTTTTTTACACTTAATTTCAATCTAGAGAGTCTGGTCAACTGATCGAAGCAGTGTCGGATCTACACAGTCACTCTTTCAATATCAAAATAGGACTAAACCTGGTATTTTACTGACTTTAAAAATCAAAACTACACTCAAGAGAGCTACACACAAGTTTATCGTATCTTCGTCGCAAATATTTTTAAAGATGTCAAAAATATGTGTGTGTGTGTGTGTGTGTGTGTGTGTGTGTGTGTGTGCATATATATATAAAACATCAGATATTCTGAAACATCTGCAGTAAACAGCATTATAATAACACTTTACATTATTTGCAACTGTCTTTAATATCGCTAGCAAACAGGTGTGATTAATAAATAGTCGACTATAGATCGGCTGATTAATTGATCAATAGAAAATGTCAGGATTAAACCCACTAGTTTAAATTAAGAGGCACAGCACACGGCAGGTGAAGCCTGCAATTAAGACATGCCCACCTTTTCGAATGCTGTAGTCGTCAATCAACGCCACACACCAGTCAATGGCACAGTGATAGGTTTCTCGAGCCGCTGTCTAAAGACAGAAAGAAAAAAACTTTGACATTCACGCAGGTGACCCGTTACAAGCGAGCAGCGCCAGGTCTGTACCGAGACTGTGCCGTGCCCCTTGCGGTGCGGTGAAGGGGAGCCTGGGTTGTTTTTCCACTGTAGAGCCGTGCTACTGAGGTTGCACGCAATGAAAGACAGTTGCTATTAATTACTGTTATTAATGAACTGAGTTTGCAAAAAGCTGAGCAAACAAATGGTGTTCAAAAACTAACAGACCAACAGGACAGCTGTATCTTGTATTTATTTTTTTTTCTAGTTGCTTTTTGTTTGGGTGCTTAAAAAAAGAAAGTTGTGCGAATCCAACGAGAGCCGTAGCTGTACGTACGGCACAGCTGTATTTTGTTTTACTACATTCTTGTAAAGAATTTTCTTTATATTAATGTAATTAAGGTCAAGGATGTGAAATTAGGTAGAATTTTGTGTTTGAGTGTGAGAGTTCAGCTTTCTGCACCCACGGTTTATGCTCATTTGCTTCAGATTGTCAGAAATTCGGGTATAAACGTTCTCATTTCGGACGCACAACTGCATATCTTCCTGAAGAGACCAGAGCCTGCACTCCCTTGGAGTCCCCAGGCTGTACTTTTCTCCCATCACACTCTCTGCCTGCCATGTTGTTTGTCTTTGCAGAGTGTACTGACTGACAGCATAATGATGAGAATCCGGAACCCCTCCCCCCGGCTCGGCTTTCAGACTGATTCAGATGTCTTGTGAGGCCTGAGTTTCACAGTTTGGTTCTTGCTTGGCTCGACAAATAGCCAGTGGAGAACCACCAGTACCCGTACCGAGCAGTCACAGGCTGGCTGTGCAAGTGGAGAAGGGGTATAATTATAGAACATGTATATTCTGCAAGAGACACCCGTGATATGAAACCCATTTCACCACAAGCAACATTTCAACTGGTCCTCCTTTGCCTGTAAAGACTATAGATCATGCATGAGAAATCAACCAATCACTGTTACACCTTACCCTGTGTACAGATGTTATGCCTGCACAGCACACGCAGTGCTCGAGTACTATCTTTGTTGAATGAATAAGTGAATGCACAGTGTGCCTCTTTATAGAACAGAAATCATTTAAGACAGTTTGAGAATCCACTGCTCGAGCCGACATCTCATAAGTTAGAGCCACCCTACACACAACGTATTAACTTAGATTCAAATATGTTGTTACTTCCTGGTACCCAATCACTTCCTGTACTGTAGCCACATGTAACCTAGAGCACAGGAAGTGATCAGGCGGGAACAGATCCTGACAGGTCAGAAGATTTCTTTAGAAAAACGTTTAAGATCAGCTGCTTGTCATTAGTTAGGATCCTGTAATGCAGTGGTGGCCAATATGTGGATCGTTTAAAAGATGTTTAGTGGATCTCAGGACAAATCAGAACAAACACTAACATATAAGCAGCCAACAGTTTTTGTTACGGCTCACAGGGAGAGCCTTCTGTGTCGTCCAGTAACACAGATGAAAATATCCGACAGATAACAAAAAGATTTGTAGTCAACAATGCATTTCCGAAAATTTTTATTTTTTATTCGTGTGCCCCTAAACTTTTCAGTGCGCGTCTAACTTAGGCGCACGTGTGCCTTAAAAAAAAGTTAGCAAAGAGCCCACGCCAGGTTTCAAGACGCAGATGCAAAATGCTGCTAAGATTCTGTTTTATAACTACCTATGCTTATTAAAAATGCTTTGATTGCGCATTTGTTGTGGTTGTTTTGTTTTATTATTGCTATCTTACGTATTGGACACTATTATATTAAATCCTGGTAATAACTGTTGGTCCTAGCTCACTGGTGGACCGCAGAGCCCCTTGAGAGCCACCAGAAAGGATGGCAGTGTTTGGTGTACTGGTCACTACTGCAGGAATGCAAAATTAGGAAAACGATTCTCCAAGCCAAACCAGACAGTAAACAAGAGCTGATTGTGCTTCCATTCAGCACGCAAAACAGCATGCAGCAGTCCTAGGGTTGTTACGCTGGCTTTATGTAGTGATCCTATTGTCTTGGAGGACAGAGTATGAGTGCTGAGCCAACCACAGATAAACAAGGAGAACTGAAAGAGGAAATAAATGCACTTACTATATACTGCTCCCTCTGTTCACAATCAAAGGGTTTCAGGGTTCTTAAAGACACACTCATACTGAAAAAAAGACCACAATAAACCATGCGAGTCAGAACAATAAAGGCGGTTCCTACATTTTCAAATGCTCACACCCCCTTTCACAAACAGTTAAACCCTTACCCCTTTCGAAACTTGTTCTTTTCCAACAGTAAATAGTCCACGAAGATAATGCTTGCCTTCTTATTCTTGTGGTTCACACTTTTTACCTTGTTAATGACAGCGAAACAAAAGCTCATAAGATGCAGACTCATGATGCACTCAGTGTGGAGTAATGCAAGGCTGTACTGGTAAACCAACTAGCAATATTAAACAAAGTGTGCCTACCTGCGCAGTACCTGCTTAATGATCACAAATCCAATGTGTACTCACCAGCGCTGGCCAGAAGGGGTACTTCTGGAACTTACACCACACACACATTCCTTCTGTTATGGAACACGGCTCTGCGGACAGACAGACCCTGTTACAGATGGCTCTTTTTCATATGGATCCTGTTATTTACGCATTGCCTTTGTATTCTTCTAACTCACTTTCTCTTCTGAATGTTAGGCCCCCTCCCTTAGCTCTAACCACTAAGCCACCCTGCCCCTAACCCTAACCATAAGGCAGCAATGTTTTCGTAAACCTGCACAATCACGGACCACAGAAGAAATCATAAAATGCAAAAACAGGAAGCTGCGCTTATCTTAAGCTGAGATATTTCCGATAAGACGGTCAAACCAGCCTGCCCATTCCCAGTATCCACCCCTTCTGCGAGCCCCCCATGTGCTAGGGCTCTGATCCTCACCCCTGTCCTTCATGAAGCTAGGCAACTCCAGCTCGTCCTCCTCCTCCTCCTCCTCCTCCTGCAGGGAGCTCTCCAGTGTGGACTCGTTCAGTAAACTCATCTCTATGGATAGGTCCGAGGACAGCGACTCCCTCCCTGCCAACACCACACAATGGCACAATGGCTAGCACACAGCGTATTTGTTTAAATGTAAAGTGTGAAATGCAAACTGTCTTAATTACTGAAGTCAAGTACTATTTATTCAAGCTGGGCATCAGCCAACATATAAAAAAAAAAATAAGAAAATGAAAGTTGAAGCTACTTGTTCGTTGCCTTGCGGTTTTATACAGAAAGCAAACATTTCTTTCACCTGTGACCAACTTGAAAAACTTCCGCGTACAGATGACAAAACACTAAGCCTCCCACAGATGCAAAGCGTGTGTGCGACTCAGCATTCGCAGCCACACTGCTGCCATACCATTTTCTTCCAGTTCGAACTGCGGCAGCTCAAACGTGACCGTGCGGCGTGGCGGCTCCTCTGTAAGGTCTGCTTCCTTCTGCAGTGCTTGTGGGTTGAGGGTCCGACCCTTTCCTCTCTCGGAGTTTACAGCTAGGTCCGGGCAGCTCCTGTCCCATCTGCGTGGACTTACCACTGGGGGCTGCTCCAGAACCATGCCCACAGCGCCACGGTCCTTCTCAAGCGCCCCACGCTGTGCCTTCGAGCCAGCACTGGTCACCTGACCCGTCTCCTGCCTCCTCCTGCTTATTCTGGAGGCTTGTCCTTGTTCACACTTGAACTGCAGGTGCTGTAGACAAAATAATGTCAGCCTGGTGCTTTCCAACACCCATTTCTATTATAAATTTGTACTCCACATACAGGGTGATTAGAAAGTACCACATCAACACCCCCTATCATTGATGTGTTAAGCTTACCTACTAATCACCTTGTATTCAAAAAGGTGAAAATGCCACACGTACATACCAAGTCACCATTACAAATAAGACAAGATGGTCGGTTTTACTCCTACCTTTGGACCGCAACACTCCCAGGAAAGCTTCCGTAAGTGTCTAGACGGCGGCCTTCCCACTCTCCTCTTGGGCGTTCCCTGCGGAGACTTCCCAGGGCTTCCAATCGCACTGCATCCCAAATCTGTTCTCAAGAGGCTGTCTGGCGTGGAATTGTGAATGGGAGGGTGAAAACCACGAGTCAAGTCCAGCTCTGTTCCTCCGGAGTCTGTCAGGGGAGAGCCAAGCAAACAGTTCCTCTTGCTGTTCTTGTTCTTTGACGATATGGTTTTTACTCTTGGTGCACATGGGCTTAGTGTCTCCGGAGGGGTCTGGGTAACATCTTTGGTGTCTGGCTCACTCCTGCCCCTTGGAATGCCTCTTTCCTCTTTCAAGCTACTTGTGGTTTTTAGTTCTGTTGTCAAGTCATTGGGGTCCTTGACCTTCTTCGGCCGGCCCCTCTTTCTTGGTGTCACAGCTTCACAGTGCTGTAGAGTGCCACTCCCACCAGGGGGCATTGCTGGGGAACATCTCCTTCCCCTTGGAATCCCTCTTTCCACTTTCAAATTACTTGTGGTTTTTAGTTCTGTTGTCAAGTCATTGGGACCTTTGACCTTTTTTGGTTTCCCCCTCTTTTCTGGTGTCACTGCTTCACAGTGCTGTAGCCAGCCTTCAGAGTCTTCTGTTTTGTTGTCACATTTTGGTTTTAAGAGGCCGGTAGCAGTTGGTTGTTTTGTTCTTCCTCGTTTTCTCTTCCCAGAGCTGATCGGAGAGGGGCAGGATGCGTTTTCGGATAAAACATTCAGCGCTAGGCGGAGAGCTTTCCTGTACAGCAACTCTCTTACATGGTCAGGTTGGCTGGCTTCCAGTTTTTGATCTGGAATGCAAATAAAAAGCAAACATTAACCATTGTTTTGTACTTTTCATTTTCAACAACGTAAAAAACATGTGCTACATATTTAACTAAAACAGGAATTGCCAACTTCTAGAAAAGAAAGCCTCAGGGTCATCAATACAATCCAGAATATTTAACACTGGTATTTACATGTACTGTATCCAAGGATGACCCAAAACCCAGTGTATTATTTGTCAGGAGGTTTTGTCAAATGAAGCTCTTAAACCTGCAAAATATAGATGCTATTTATCTACAACGCATTCAGAATGTGAAAAAAAAACAGTTCCATTTTCTTTTAAACAAAAGAATTGGGAACTTTACCGTCAGCAACTTTCAATGTGCCAAATGGCAAACTTGCTTGATGAACTGGTAGTGGTAGCGAAGATTCTACCCCAGGGATCTCATTAGGCATGTTATATAAATACTTTACTTTCTACATGTACTTACATATACACATAGGAATGTGTTTATAAATACATGGCAAGTGGTTTGTGGGAAAAATCCAAACACCATAGTTGTCCCTACATTGAAAAGGTTTGGGAACCAATGCTCTACAGATGGGAGCGTAGCTCTAGTGTTTACTGTTTCCATACATACAAGTCCTGTGGTTCTTACTGGGAAAACCCCAAAACTCTTCGTCGCTGTCATCTTCGTTAGTAAATATGTCTAAAACATGCTGCCGATCGTAATCCAAGTCTGCAAAGCCAGAAGCACCAGAAGAGTGACACCCCATTCTAACCAGCATGCAAGTGCATGCACCCCCATTCTAACCAGCATGCACCCCCATTCTAACCAGCATGCAAGTGCATGCACCCCGGCCATGGCTGTCAATGAAACAGTTGGTCACTATTAGGGGTGGAAATGTCAAATAATAAGGTATTTGAATATACCAAGAATAAAAGTTTTGAATACCCAAATACTCTATTTACTCAAAACAGTGACAGGTCCTTCAAACGTACCAGCAGCAACCACACATAGGGACGCACAGATAAATACATCAGCAGTAACAGCGAAGAAACAAAGGCATCTAATGTATTGCAAGTAAAAAAAAATAATTAAAAAATAAATAAAATTTAAACTAGAAGTGAGAAATAAGAATACACAGCAGAGGGGTTTTAATTATAAAAATGACCAAAAAACTTTCAACTGCATTTAACACCCTCTGACACATCACATTGCCCACCGCTGCGCACAGTAAAAGATGCAATGCTTGTTTTGCCTCATTCTGTGTTTTCTTTAGTAGCAGATGGGTGCTTGCATTTTAGATGACTGAGCATTTAAGTTGTTGATTTACGATACGA
>NC_054560.1:221388-246388 GCF_017654505.1 Polyodon spathula
TATTGGGACAGCCCAGGGGTTCCAGCAAGGGTGGATAGTGATGCTGGGGTTCAGATAACTTTGCAGACCCTAAACCAAAGAGTATTGGCCTGGACTGTGGGGCACCTATGAGCTGTAACTAGAACACCACTACCAAACCTCAATGAAGAGTAAACATAGGCGTGTTTATTAAAATTGCATAAAAAGATGGCCATGTCAGTTACAGTAGTCCCTCTCTATTACAGACACTGTTACGCCATACAATCGGATACACCGGACACAATGTATGTCCCCACGATAATATCAAGTTAAGTGTGACGCTTGGTCACTGTGAACTGCAGGATCCAAAGAGACAGCAAAAACATGACAAATAAACAAAGAACGGCCTACTACAGTGTTAAAATGAAGTACATGATTAAAAGAGGGCATATGAAACTCATAATCTACAGAGTTTAAACTTACTGATCGATTGGAAAAGGGCGAGAAGCTTTCAGAAATACTGATGAACTCCAGTGTTTTGAAAAGCAAGATCTGAACTAAAATAATAAAAATTCTGAATATGAAGTTTAATTTATTTTGCAAAGAAAGTCTGACTCATACCAACAGAAAACAAAATTTACATGTAGACTATGTGTTTTACTTGCAGTTACTCTATGTTCTATGTCAATTTAAACAGTATTTACTTCTGTAAAGTGTGTGCAGTATATGTACTCTATAATACCAAAACATGTTAATGCGGCTCCATGATCTATTTTGTATTAATTGCGTTCCAAGTAGGCTACGGTAAAAAAAATAAAAATAAAATTGTTTCAATTTAAAACGTTATTATTTCTGTATTGTACAGTAATGTGTACAATACAGCAGCTTACAGGCTAAAAATGCTTGGTATTCATTTGATTTTACTACTGTTATATACTGTATAGACCTACTGTACAGATTAATATTTTTGCATAATGTAATGTGTACAGAGAACATGTTATTTCAGCTCAATGTTTTATACAATAAAAATAAACTGAGCACTATAAATGTGTGCAATTTTTTAAAATTTGTATTTGTTTTATTTAAAATCAGACACCTCATTATTTCAGTCTGCTTGTCTCCCAATATGTCTGGTTTAGCGAGGGACTACTGTACAAAGTCCTTATTGCTGACAACCACCAAAACAGCACTTTAATAAAAAGCTGTGCAATATTTTTACAGTCTTTACAATTTTCTTATATTCATCTGCCACTCACATTAAGGGACTTTACATTTTTCTTGCAAACTTATGGCCTCTACTTAAGTCAGCTAAATAGCTATTTGCACCAGATAACCGTTCCATAATTCAGACAATTCAACTCATTTTAGATAGCTAGATAACATTTAAAAAAAAATTAAAAATCAATCAATCATTCACAGAGCTAGGGTAGATTATTTATTTATTTATTTTTTGAAGTGTAAGATTGTATTTGGGCCATGTTCTTTATAATGTTATATAAATGTTTTCTATTATAAATGACTGTATATTGTGTTGAAAAAAATAAATTGTGATCTGATAATAATAAAATATAAGAAACCAATACATTTCTTATTAATCTAACATTGCACACTGTTTAGGGATTAGTTTTACCTGTGCAATTAACAGCTGAAGCAAACTTCTGTTTAAAAAGTTCAGTTAGTCTGAAAGAGGGAACTGTCTCTGTTGTGGGTGGCAGGTGAGTGGCAGGGTGCCCTAGTGTTGCTTATGTGCCAAAGTGTCTTATCCAAACCCCCACTTTTGACTCCCCCCTCTTGGCATACTGCTTTGCAGCAAGTGCTGACAGCAACCATAACTGTTCTGTTAAATGTGTTACACAAACCAAACTATGGAGAAAAAGAAAGAAAAAAAAACACACAATCTCTAACAGAAACACTTTCTCCAAGCTTTCCCAAGGATACATTTTGGGCTAGCCAAGGGAGGCTTATTATTGGAAAATAAAGAGAAAGGAGAGATCTAAAACAATAACAACAATATTAATAACACAAAGATACAGGCCAAAACTAATTCCAGCAGACTTAAATCTACTGTCAGCAACAAGAGCAAACTGCATCATTAAAATTAAATAAATAAAAAGACAAATATAAAACTTTAGCATATCTCCCACACACAAAGACCAGAGGTGTAAACAAAGTTGGTTTGAATATAGTTAAAGAGGCTCGATAAGCAGTGGGGTTGTGTAAGCTGCAGGGGACAGTATCTTGTATTAAGACAGAAATCTATTCAAATCTATATGTGGATTATTGTTACTTAAATTTTTTTGGAATTACACAACAGTGAAACTACAAGTTGACCTTACATTTTATATAACAATTAGACAAACGAAGATTAAAGCACAAGCAAGCCCTATTGTATACTGGAGACAGAGTTTGATTTATTTTTAGTGTGCATTAAGTAATTTGTCAAAATCATGCGCTGTGATGAGTCAAAGGGGTTTCGGTCTGTGATTCAGCCTCCCGACAGTAGAACCAACTCGGGACTTCCCTTACCAAGATCTTCTGACCATGATGAAAGTCATCTTCATGTGGGGCGGCACCTTGGCGAGGGGCGGAAGTACGAGTATGTAAATTCCAGCCACTGGAGTCAAGTGAATGATAAGGACACTTGTCTGTTGGGGACTGGTGTTCCACTGATTACAGAGGCAGGACGTTACATACTAAAGGGAACGTACTTCTGTGTTCGGGGTTGATCCGAAGGTAAAATAGGCAGAGTAACGGGCGGAGGGAGAGACGAGATTTAACAGCAGGGTTTTTGAAATTTTTATTAATATTTTCTTGTCTTTCTTTGGTTTATGTCCGGGGGGACGCCGAGAAGACGATTAAGGACGTTTTCACTACCTTTCTTTTGGATTATTACTCCAGCACCCCCTCCCTCATGCCGTTTTGTTTTCTTTGTTATTTGTTTTATTTGTGTAGAGGAAATAATAATAAATCAGTTTATTTCTTTACATATAAATTACCGTCTGGACATTCCATTAATACACTCTCGCCTCACACGCGCCTTGTAAGTTGGTATTAAAACAAAGATCGAGAGTGTTGGTGGAGTATTTAGCACCCCTTTATATTTAAATACAAGACTCTTTCCATTTGTATTATTTTCATTAATTTCTGTCCACTAGTACAAATGTCCGGATTATCTAAATTTAGCCTACAAGAGACACTGAGCCCACTAGGGATTAATTCAGACAACGACCCACAGACTGAAGTTTAAATTATCTGTGGGCTTGTTATTCAGCAGTTTACTGAAATTCAGTCACATTCCTTTTGTTCTACTTTGAATACATAAATGAAGGGACTAATCTGCTACCAGCAGACAAATTAATTTTCAAATAAATGTAATATGGTTTTTCCTAATTAAAAGGCTTAACCAATTATGGGAGAGAAACTGGGAAATACAGTTGGAGGCAATTCTTGGAGACAGGTACTGTTCTTACCAGAGAAGCCAACCAAACGAAACAAAATAGGACTGCATTAGAAACAAATGTTTCATACAGATTTACTTTAAATATACAATCAAAATATAAATGTTAACATGGCGTGCAATATTGAAATGGTTGTATAGTTATGCATGCATAGTGGGCTTGAACATATGAACATAAAAATGCATGCATGCTTTTGAGGTGTAGTATATTTACTAGTTTATAGTAATCCGACTCACTTACATTTGCATACACAAACATGTTTAAAGGATCATTATTTCTATACAATGAGTCATCATAATTAAATGAGACAAGTTTTTCCTGGTGGTCAAGTAAAAAAAAAAAATTGATGTGCTTTTATCATATGGAATATTAGCAGATTTAGTGGTTTAAAATGACTGCATCAGATGGCTCTGTCAGTTGTTTAATCTCGAGGGAGAAATCTCTTTTCTCCTTCTTGAATGTCTTATGTTCTTAAAGATGTAGTTACTTTGGATGATTTTATATCTGGTTTTGATCTCCTGCTACATCAATTCCATATGAAAAGTGTGGTACTGACAATGCACCGAAGGTGTGACTGCCAAAATAACTTTACAAATACAGGGTGATATTTGTTATCGACACAAAAATAAGACTGACTCTTGGCTGACCTGGGTTATGGTAAAAACAAACTAAAAGGGCAGGAAAAAAAAAAATCCCAACTTTGTTTAGACCACCAATACAGACAACAGCCTGTCCCCTTTCTGACTGTGGAAATGGCCTGTACCTGTGTGATACAACTTAGCACAAATTAACCTAGAGGAGAAAAGAAATCTAAAGAGAAATCGTTAATCACATTTAAACAATTCACAGAGAGAGAAGAGAGATAGAAAGAGACAGCTTACTTACAACATTACTAAAGCTGTTATATGGAACACTTAAATATGTAACTTAGAATGTCAGTGTCTAAATAAATTAAAAAATAAAACTTAAGACTTAGATTAATTAATAATGTAATATGATATATCAAATATATAAATATACAAAAAAAATTATGAAATATTAGATGAAATAACTTCAAAATGACAAACTATTCTTTTTTTTTTTATTCTAAGATGGATTCTAATAATGACATATTACATTCAAAAGGGGCTACCTGCAGGCTGTGAATAATAAACAGGAACCTGGACAGCTACTGAGTGTCGACTAAAGCTTTCACATTGGCCCAGCATGCTCCTAAGCACAGTAACAGGATCTGAAGAAATACAAATAGCAGCCTGCCCACAATGTTTGGGATTATCTCAATAACCTCTTGGCTTATCAAAGCAGAAATAAGGCACATCAGTCCATGTATTGTACAGAATATATAAATATTGGAAGAACTCAAAAGATTGCTCCAGCTATTAGCTAGCCAAGGTTCATTTGATCAGCCAGTCACCAAACAGCCTAAATCCAAGCATTGACAGGAGCAACAGAATTAGAAGTAAAAATAGTATCACGTTATTCTACTCATTTAGCAATTAAGTCTGATTATAGTTTTCCCCACACACAAATGTAGTCAACAACAAATAAATAGCTAAATTTAACCAGAATACCACATGCATTTCCACTGTCCTATGCTTACTTCTTAAACTGAATTTTACACACGAATGAACCCCTATTTTCTACTTTGTAATTTAGTTCAGCGAAATTAAAATGAACAGCCACAGGTCAACACGGTTTATCAAAAGATTGAATGTAAACTACTTTGCATTAATTTTCATCTTCATACAAGCAAAACAAATGGAGTTAGAAAAAGCAGCCTAAGCTTTGAAAAGATGAGCCCATACATTCTTTATAATACAATGAGAACCAAAAACAATATCAATTGTTTAGTCACAAGACATCAGTAGTACTCATTCAATTTACTGAAAGCTAACTAAAGTCAATGGCTGCTGTAATTGGCCTCTATTGGGGTCAGAATAGTTTGTCATGAGAATGTAGTAAGAGATGAAGGAAGAAAAGAATAAACTGGATCAGCTTTTACCTCGGGGCCTCTGCTTCTCTGCATCATAGATCATGACCACTTCAGTGACCTACCACCAAAGAAAAGGGACAAAGGTCACACCATTAACCAACTGTTAAGAAATGTTACCTGGCATAAACTACTTGAGACATCATGCGAGGGATGCAGAGTCCTTCCATTAGTCAATCCTGTTACAATGCTGTTACCACCATGTAGGTCACTCTGTGGGTATGTAGGAAATGTATAATGCCTAACCTAGTGCAGGAACAGGGTTACTGCTCTTTTACTATGCCTCCCCAGGCCAGCCCAGCCTGCTGTCCTTCAAATATAATCTGTGTGCCATTATAACTAGGCTTGCTGCTATTTTTCAGCAGAGAATGGGTGAAATTGACCTTTGTGTATGCATGCATTCATATGCATATGCATTTTTATATATGATCTTATATATATATATATATATATATATATATATATATATATATATATATATATATATATATATATATATATATATATATATATATATATATATATATATATATATATATATATATATTTTTTATACCATTGAAAAATGGCTCATTTAGCAAAAGCCCATGCAACAAAACCATGGTTACCAGCATTCTAATTGAAATAACGTTTGGTCACGGTGGCACTATACCTTGTAAAAATTTACGAGTAAAAATAATATGCACAGATCAAAACAATAGATAGTTGAAAAGAACTAACTTGCACTTATTACTTGGAATCTGAGCTCCACCCCTCCTGCTTCAGCAGGCAGACAGGCCAGCCTTGTCCTGCCGTGGAGACTTCAGCCGTCGGCCAGAGTATTGTGCACAACATTCATTAAGTGTTTTTCTCTGGCTCCCCATTTACGAATCAAACTAGTAACTGTCACCGTATACCTAAAGCAAAAGCTTACATACACCTTAGCCCGCTATCTTCAAAGTAGGCGCTTTGAATGACAGGCACTGTAGCTGGCAAATGAAAGTGCACAGTAGTCGGTGCAGGTCTTGATGATTGACAGTAAATTAAACAAATGAGAGCATTCTAGCACTGCTTCAGTCAACAAGATCTGTCAGAACAGAGTAAAAACACAGTACTAACGGACCACTGAGATGACTGACAGCGACCCCCAGCCATTCAGAGCAGAATGGAGATGGGACAGACAGCAAGTATAAAAACCACACAAACTAGAGAGAAGTATCTTAGCTTTGACCATAAGACCGGGGGTTTTCCCCCAACTATACCACTGCGGTACATACTTACCACTCCGAATCTACTGAAATAATCCCTGAGTTCGGGTTCACCACAGTTGTGAGGGATCCCACCAACAAAAATTTTCTTTGATTTATTGCTGTCATTCTTGTTGCCCTTCTATAAAAGACAAGAGAGAGAGCGTGGAGACATACATTAAAAAAAATCCTGCTGGCAAAATCTAGGGCAGTCCCAACTATCACACTGTACTAGTTAAGATTAAACAGTACAGCACGAGAGAACAAAAAAAAATGTAGAGCGGAATATAATTCAGGCCTGGCTCTCTGTTTGTCTTGAGGGGATAATTACCATCCTGTCACCTGCAGCCACAACCCTTGGACTGGGATCTTGTGTTTTTTCACTGCACATGCATTTAGCAAATTGCAGTGTATATAGGTCAGCAGATTTCATGCTTTTTAAACACACAATTACAGTTCTTTAAAATAGTCTATTCTATTATATATATTATATATCTTTATATTCTATTACCTTAGTTAATATTCCAGACGATTAATTCTACAATTCAGCCAAAAAGTAACAATATCCAAACAAAGTCAGTCGATTTCAAAGATGTAACAGATATACTGTATAAGGGAAAAACTGCAGTTTCAGTCAAGTTAGCAATGATTAACTCAGTACTGAACCAGTGCTGAAATACAAAGTTGCCTGACTAAAAGCATTCAAAGCAGTGGCTTACTTCACTGATTAAATCAACTGAATAATTTAAGTGTTTGCCTGTGCCAAATAAATGGGTTTCCCTTACCCAGCCTTCTTTAGTCCGCGTCTTTTCAGGCTGCGTTCCCCTGGGCGTACATGGCTTTGGGTCAATCTGACATAACAGAAAGTAATACACATTTTATAAAGACATTGCACAAATGAACAACCAGTTATATATTCAAATATACAAGCTGAAAGAATACTGAATATCAAGATGAATTTATAAAGGAGTGGACATCCCTGTCAAAATGCATAGCACCTTACACATCGTAGTAGTGAGGTATGTTATGTTAATTTTTACAGGGTAATATAGGAAATAAGTATATAAGCAAGTTATTATAAGAATTCAAGGAGTTTCACAAAGGACAGTGTAATTAGAAGCCTCTGAAACTCAGTGTGTGTTAAATACTAGACTCTGAATGTACATTGTTTTTAAAAAAGGGAATGGTTTTCATTAAATTACAGAAGGTTATACATTACATTTACATAAAGCCTTCTTCAACTACCAAGATTACTGATATGGTAGTGCACTCACATTTCTCCCATCCAGGGAATGGGGTTTAGTCTCCAGCACTGTCCGAACGCAGTTGGGGTCATTAAACTTCACGAACCCAAAGCCTCTGGACTGATTTGTGGTCTTATCTTTCATAATTACGCAATCCACTACCTCTCCATACTGACAGAAATAGTTCCGCAGCGTCTCTGTGGGGGGAGAGTAGAGACGATCTTAGCAAAAACACCAACAAAGACCATGAGCTATTGTGCTCTTCTGTTTTTGAGTTCTGATTAAGTTCTAGTCAGTTCTATGTTTTGCCTGGGGCAGCTGTGGATTCACACTGGGAAGAGAAATGCTCCAGATCAGGTGCAGACCCACACCATGTTAACAGGAAAGCAAATTCTTCAATACTAAGCAATCTATTCCTATAGAGCACAAACTATACAGTTGAAGGAGCTTATCAATAGAACTGCAGGGTGCCAGTAGGCATTGAAAGAACTCAGACTGTTGCTTCAAACACACAACTCACACACATCAATCATAAATTAAGCACTACCAAGTATTAGTTAAAACATTTCCAAAATATTCAGGAACTTTAACCGTTTGCGGTCCTACGTCGGACCAGGGCCGACATTACAAATTTTCCCTTTCCTGTCGGACATCAAAAAGACGTAAAGCACAGGTCTCTAGTCATTTTTTTTCTCTTGAAAAAGCAGAGAAAACCTTTCAATGGCCGAGTGAGACCGATAGGTGCCGAATGAAGCCGAAAAAAAGAGGGCATATCTGATAGCCCCATGCACCACAGAGATAACACGGACATAAACAAGAGATAGCTGCTTCTGCATCCAGCGCTCAAAGAATATCATGGACATTTGCAGAGCTTTTTGAGATGTTATAGTAATAAAGTAATGACTTGGATCACATTATTGAGGAGTTTGGTGATAAAACTAGGATTTATCAGTATGCACGTCTATAAAGAGGTATGTGAAAAATACAGCGACCAAGGGGTGGGGCTTGGCTGGAGGGTGTCCTTTTGCGATTCAATGCCTTTTAAACCTGTTTTACTCTGGAAAAAAAAAAAAATTTAAACAGCGCATGTGAAAATAAATTGGACCTGACGTGCCTTACAAGCACTGAATAAATGGACTGCAAAGGGTTAAAGCTTGCATAAAATGTCAAATAAAACCCAGAAGCACACAGGGGTATTTGAATCCAAGTGTTTATTGAACAGTACCAATAATGAACTTGAGAGAGAGAATCCTACAATATTATAACATTTAACAAGAATGAAAGTGTTTTTTGAAAGCGTGATCCAGAATCCAAAAAGTCACAGGAGTATAATAAGTCAGCTTTATAGGTCAGAGGTTAAGGTTACTGGCACATTTTCACCCAAGTGGGGTTAAACACCTGTATCACAATTTTTTCTGAGATGCAAAGTGTTGCATGTACAAAGGTAATAGATTCTTATTGAATACCTCCAAAGTACAATATCCAGCACTCGAAACAAATGCCACTCAACGAAGAGGACATCAAACAAAACTGCTTTTCGCTCAAGCTTCACTTTATTCAGTTGGACAGAAGGACTCCCTGTCCATAGATAGGAGGTGTTTAACTGGCAGAGGTCAACTGACAGATGGACAGTTATTAACTTACCCTGCGTGGTACTCCAGTCCAGGCCGCCCACAAAGAGCTTCCTAAAAGAAAAGAAAAAAATACCAGTGCTGGAAAAAATATATTTTGGGACAAAATAACAAAAGGCAAAAATGACTATGTTCACTTTCCATGAATTTGATAGCATTTTTGTGGAACACAAACCACACACTGTTGGTGCGTGCTTAGTTCTATATATTCACCTGCTTCCAGTCTTTCATGAATGTGACACATTGAGCTTTAAGCAGTCCAATATGTCATTGTCTTGCTTGTTTTGGTACCCGCTGGCATTACATACAAGCCATCTGGCATGTGTCTGGCCAGCAGCATTAAAATGGAGATTTATGGTCAAACACATTTTGCACCAGTTAAATAAAAGTCACCGACAGGTTTGGCAAAAATCTGCTAATATTTAAGTAATGTCACTCATTGAGTGACTCAAAAGTTTCAAGAAATGTCATCTTCAGAACATTTTCAGTCTCTCTTCTCCTTCTAAACATGCAGCCCATTAGAAACTGCTCCACTTCAAACTAGGTCGGTAATATCCTACTTCTGAGAATGAGGTGCCCCACTTAGTTATCTTTTTCTAGTTCATTCTCTTAATGGAAATAATGCCCCAGATTTGAGATGTACATTACTTCATAAATCCAGGTACAGCGCTCTCCTCATTTCCTCAGATCTTGGCGACAGTTTTTGACGGAGCAGCCCCCTATTGGGATCCTCTGGGACTCTGGATACACTGCACTCCATTAATCACAAAGTGTGTGGAAAGCTCCTAGACCACCATAAATTAGCCACTCATAAATCCAAAACAGCAGAGCTTTGCCTGTGTCCTAGTTAGGAATGAAGTACAAGAAAGTAGTTCTGAGGGGGTGCCATGCTGCAGGGACTTGACCAAATGAACCAAACGCATCTTATTTAATTTAATAAACAAGCATACCCAAATTCATAGATAATCTTAAAAAATATATACATCACTTTTGAAACAGAATATAAGGTCATTTAAATCAGGTTGACAAGATAAGAAAACAGATTTCCATGAGTAAGACTTCTACAAGAGTTGCTGCACAATTAATTAATGCCTTGGTTGCGTAGAACACAATACCCCCTGTTTTCCTTGTTGCTAAAGCACACACATATTACACAATCAGCCATGGTGCTTTCTGTCAGACAGATTACTACCAAATCTAGAATGTCCAAATATGTTCCCTCACCACAGACACTCCCCACAACAGCTCAGGAGAACTGAAGGTCAGTGGATGTCCTCTGGATTCCACCAAGCCAATTTCCTCTTTACCCCCAGGAGCTTATGAAACGGCTGTCAGCACGCTACCAATCCCAAGACCAGCCCAGCAAGTGTGCCAGGGACAATGCATTGCCCCCCGAACGCAACACAAACATCCATTCATTTGGTCATAAATTATCAACAATGACATATTATAACACCCATACTTTAAACAGTGTATTGCTAACTTATTTTACAGGGCTTAATCAAGGGAAACCCATGTGCAACATGAACACAACACGCTCTTTTTTGCACCAAGCATATTTAGAACATTTTTTATTCTATTATTCATATTAATCCTGTGCCAAGTGAGTTGGCACTATTCTTCACACTACACTTTTACCATGGAACCTATGAACCAGAGTGATCCTAGTACATACTGGACCAGTGTTATTTCTCCTTCTGAACACAGACACATCAAGCACCATGTTCTATAAACTAAGCGTAAACATGGATCAGTAAGGCAATTGAATAAATCAATTAATACACACTACCTGCCACTGAAATTTATTTTTTCCAGTGAAAAACATGAACTGCCAGCCACGAGTGGATTTTAAACTCTTGCACAAATTTTACTTCATGCAAGCTAAAAACAGTTTTATAATGTTGTGCAAAGCAGTTCATCAGCGATATCACTAACTGTGTTTCAGGCAGATGGAGACCAGAGTGAATTGATTTCTATTGCATGGTGCTAGCCCAGTGGACTCCTTGCTATCTCAGATTTCCTGCCGGAAAAATCACTAGCAGGCACATTATATCTCTATAGCTGGTGTTCAAGCAGTAGAGGAAAATGACTGCAAGTCCCCATTCGTTCCAGCTCAAAGTCAAAGTCAAAAGGCAGCTATGAAGAAATGACCCAATTATCTGTGACGGTCACTTGTTTAACCCTCACTCACCCACACGCAGAGACAAACTCTCCCAATTCTACAGATGGAGCGAGCCATGTTATAAACCAACTACATCAGCAATTAAAAAAAAAAGCTTAAACCAGTACATAATTCCTTATATTAAATGTGCTGTAAAACAAGTTTAATAGTCAAGTCTATTACACTTTGATATCCACTAATAGACCTCTCAAATGATGACAAATTAAAAGGCGTTCATGGTAACAAGTACAACCTGCTAGGGTGGGTCAAAATGACACACACATGAGTAAATTAGTCATCTTCAGTTTTCATTTACATAGCAGAGATCTTTTATGAACAGACTATGTTATGTCTTGATTAGAGAGGCACCCTAAAAGTTTTTTTTTTTTTTTTTTTTTGTGGTAGTATCACTGGAGCTGTTCAGTGTGTTGATATGTAATAAATCCTGTTCACCTGCAGGGCATATCAACTTCAACCTCCATCTTGCCTGTCACTCAGCAGCAAATGTACGCACCCACACGGCAGATATCTGCTACTCTGTCATGAGTATTAATACCCTGCATCTTTCTAAACAAGGGATTTAGGGGAGCCCCCTAATAAAATATGACTCTCAAAACAAAAGTTGTGTGAATATAGTCATTGTTACAGCTGTGTATAATGGTATTTAAAAACAGGATTAATTTATCTGATTTTTGCCTTACTCTCATTCCACCGCAGTCAGATAGGTGATGGATTACTTGGTAATTTGATTAGCTTGTCTGTACTGGTTGTGCTCATTTGAATGTGTGTGTTTTTGTGTTGTACATCACCTTCTTGACTAGATCCCCCCCTTATGAGATTATAATCTCAACAGGACTTTCCTGGTTAAATAAAATAAAAACTTATAAAAGCAAATTTTAGTGTAAAAGGCTCTATGCTAAATTGTATTTCTACACGTTTACACTCCAATTTAAAGCTGCGAATTAGCTAACATAAGGTTAATACACAAAACAAACGTCAAAAACAAAGAGACCTCTCATCTTTATAGCAGCGTTTCAAAAAACAAACATCCGTTTGATTGTCTCGCATTTTAACTATTCTTTTTTTTTTATCTGCCATCTTATTTTATACAGACCTTTGTTGTACACCGGGAGTAATTTCCCCGTGTCCAAAAAACGATGTTCAACTAGCTATTCTAGCACGTTAAAATCCATAACTTAAATTTACCAAAAGGCGAGGTAAGGGGAGTTACTGTTCCTGTCCATCTCAACCCATGAAGTCTTGATTGAGGTAACATGGGAATAGCTATTTGAAACCTGAAGTCTTTTGTTCACCACCCAGAAGTATGGTGGATCTCCGCAGGTATTAAACAAAACATTTGTAAAAAGCGTAAGCCATTCTAGAACACTTAACTTAAAAATAAATAAATAAATAAATTCTGATCAAGTTTGGCAGTTGGCTGTCACTTTTAAATTCGTGTGTTTGCTGTATTTTACTTGAAAATTTGCGGAAGAACCCCCGTGTTGGTTTTCTGTACATGCAATTTGTAAACGAAACCACATAACACACCTCGGAAAAGAGATCTAACCCAGCCAACCACAAACCGAGGGCTGTATGTATGTTTGCCAACTTTGTCTTTTACTCAGTGTGTAAGGATTACTTCGGTTTGTAACTGAAAAGCAAAATATCTAAACTAATTAATATACCGCTAACGCGAAACAAAAACCCAGTCGGTCCAGACCACACGATACGTCAGAAAATAATAACAAATATTCTCTGTACTAACTATGCCATAAATATCCGACTCATTTCAACAACAACGAACAAGCCTGTCAAATGAAACCGGAGTCTGTCTGACAAGTTTCAACGTGGAAATGCGATTACTTTTTAAAAGTGTAACTGCAAAATGGAGTTACTACCTCCCGGTAGAGTTGAACGAAACTAATAGTAACACAAAAAGAAACATTTAAATACATTACCACCTGCAGCGACGGTTGCTCCGCTTGCGATAATTTGACACTAATGCAAAACAATACACAAAGTTTCAAGACCAACTTTTCTTTTAAATAACAAGATTTTCCAATTTGTTTACATTTTTTATCAACAAAATATTGCAACGAAAACAAATACACGGAATCTATTTACTCCTACTACCCCTTTCTACTGGATATCCCATTCAAGAAACTACGAGGCTCCGGAGGCCCCCGGTAGTTATTCCCGCTGTCCCGATCAGATATCCCGTGGTTAGTGTTTAGCAGTAGTGTGTCTTACCCAATTTCATCTCCGGCCAGGCTGCTATTCATGTCGGTGGGCTGTTCTGTGTAACTGCGGGAGTGCTTGCCAGTCTGTCTGTATCGCTCTCACTAACTCCCCGGGAAGGTCACTCCGCTTCAGGTTCAAACTGAATCTGCGCTGCAACTACGCGGTGCCACGGGGTCTCTCTACAGGGGGGGTAACGTCAGCCCGTAGTGCCTTCTGTGCTCGGAATCCTGGGGAATGTAGTTTTTAAAATATTATCTGTTTACGGAATGAGCGTTTTGCACGTAGAGAATGGGAAATACTGATAAGGATGATTTTCTCTTGCTTTCTTAAATGCGTAAATAAATAACTATTAAATATTGATTCTCATCCTTCTACAACGATATAGAGGCAGGAAACTGAAAGAAAGGTCTCAAAACAGCATCAAATAAGAGCTGAAAAATGAACCCAGAGAACAGTTACAGGGTTAAGTTAATCATCTACTACCAGTTTGTCTGTTTTTCTGTGTATGTCAATGAATTCTTCTCATTGGCAACCTCTGTGTGAAAGGCTCTATCATAAGGGATATCTATAGATGAGGAAAGCTAGAGGCGGGTTGTCTGAAAGCGAGTTAAAGGCCAGTGGGTAGACCAGTTTAAAACGTGCCTGCCCTACATTTGTGAGTTGTTTTAAACTTTATAGGCATGCATACAACTGCACTAGATTTAATGTAATAGACTGCAGACATTTTTATTTTTATTTTAAGGGACATGTTTATTGTTTATTAAAGCTAATAATTTGATGGTAATCAATAATGACAATGGTTATCATAGTTATTATCTAGGTACAGTATATGACGATGCCTTCGTTAACAGCCGACACTAATTAGGGATTCTCGATATAATTATAATTTAAACAGAGAACAAGGCCGTCTTTAATGCCTTAAACACACAAGGTTGCTCAAATCGTTTCTTCCTATAATACGTTTGAGACACGTTAGGAACACGTATCCCCGCCAACCCTCTGTTGAAAATATGCCACACAAGTCCTCATGTAGTCAAAAAGTTATGCTTATTGCTATTAGCGACGCAACACATAGCACGTGGTACATCATCAGATTCAATGTCCGAATTTGTACCTCAGATTCCTAGAATTTCAGAAAACTGTTTAAAATGACCTCAGCGTTTCACTTTGTTAAGGTGATCATCATTTCCATAAGATATTCCATGAACCAGAATATTTAATTAGCAAAAGCTTTGAGTGCCACGATCATTATATATTACAATATACTGGACACAGTAAAATACTCGCTGCCCATGGAACATCGTACTTTATGTTCATATTATGTTTATTTATACATGCTCAACAAGGTAAAGATAGATATATAGTAATCATCGTTCTTCTAAAACCAAAAAAAAAAAAAAATTGTACAAAATAATAATAAAATTCATGTTTTTAAGTAGTCCTATGTTATGCTCTAAGGTCGTATTACCTGTTAATCCATAAGTAATGAACGCTCAGTTGTAAAATATGTTATAATGCTTATACGATTCTATGACAAACGTTTCAATTCTTAGACATTGGTATTAACGTTTTAGTGTTTTTTCTATACACTGAGTAAGCTGGAAGGAACAGGTGAAGGAAAACGTTAGGTTATTACCATAACTCTGGTTCCCTGCAAACGAATGACAACCATTACCGAATGGGAAGAGCCGTCTCTGACCGTCAATCACTGAGCATCTATAAAAAAAAAAAGTTGCCCTATCAGGACCCTGCTGTGAGGAGGAAGTCCCTCCCACCTCCTGTTGAAGAGAGTCGTCCTCACAGTAGCATATCGCCATTTTCTTTCAAAATCGGAGGTCAGCTGGGGACACGACCTCGAAGGGTAATGGTTGTCATTCTTTTTCAGGGAACCAGGGTTATGGTAATAACCTAACGTTCCCTTTTAATGGAATGCTGGAGGAAGGTGCGCTCGCCGCAGCCGGGCCTGTGAAGAGAGTCTGTCCTCGACAGTATGCATATCCGCCCCCGTTTTCTTTCAAATCGGGGGCAGGGTGGGGTCGAGGGTCTGGTAGTGGACACGCGCCTGCGGAGGATTTGTACGTCGTTTGGTCCGGGTTCTTTTTCAGGGAACAACAATTACCGAATGGGAAGCTGTACCAAAGCTGCCGTTTCTCCAGATTAACGACAGTACAGCCTCATGGCGATAGCCTCAGAACCCTCAAGACGCCTAAGAGCATGCCACCTGCAACATTTGGCCCCTGGTAGAATGGGCCGTAATGTCCCTCCAGAGCGGGACCCATAGCAGACAAACAGCTGGTTGGACTGTCTCCAGGACGCTGTCCTATCCAGGTAATCATGCGGGGGAGGTCTGAAAGTTTCCAATACCACCGGTTGGTTAATATGGAATGACGAGACCACCTTTGACAAAAAGGCTGGGTTTGTTCTTAAAGTTACCCGCATGTCATTCCCAGTGAAAGCTATACATGTGTCATTGATGGACAGCGCATGAAGCTCACTTACTCGTCTGGAAGACGTAATGGCTATTAAAAACATCACTTTTAAAGAAACAGGGCACAGTTCTGCTGATGCCATGGGCTCAAATAGGGGAACCGTAAGGACCTGCAGTATCAGTTCCAGATCCCACTTGGGAACCATGCTTTTCATGGGAGGACGAAGCCTCCGAGCCCCTTTAAGAAATTGCACTGCCAGAAAGTGTGCACCAGGGGACACAGTCAGTTTTGTCGTGGCACACTGATATTACTGCCAGGTATACTTTCAGAGTGGACGCGGATTTTCCTTCATCAAACACGTGTAAGAAGGTTAGTATTGTCTCAATAGGGCAGGTCACTGGATTGTGACCTTCAGCAATGCAACAGTCTTGGAAAACTTTCCATTTATATCAGTACTGGGCTCTAGTGCTCGGCGCCCTAGCAGATTGTAGTGTCTCTACCACTGCATCTGGCAAACCTCGTCTGGATAGATGGCTCAGTTCAACGGCCAGACCCAGAATTGGAGCTGAGCTGGGTTTGGGTGCCAAAATAACCCCTCTGCTTGGCTCAGGAGATTATTACACAGTGGGAGCTGCCACAGTTGACCCACCAACATGTCGGAGAGGAGAGCAAACCAGGGGCGCCTCGGTCATCTGGGTGCAACCAGCAAAACCTGTGCTCTCTCCACCCTGATCCTCTCTGATATCGGGTAATAGCAGTAACGGAGGGAACGCATACAAGTGCCCCTGTGGCCAGGGGTGAGCTAGCGGGTTTACTCCCAGGGGACCCCCGTCTCTCTCCATGGAGAACCATAGGGGGCAATGAGTGGACTTGGCTGTGGCGAAGAGGTCGACATGAGCAATAAGAAACCTCTCCCAAATTTGTTTCACCACCTGAGGATCCAGTCTCCATTCTAAGCTGTCTGGAGGTCTTCTGGACAGGAGGTCTGCTGCCTTGTTGTCCACACCGGGGAGGTGAACCGCCCTGATGGAATGCAAGTTTCTGTGCATCCAGGACAGGAGTCTGTGCGGAATTGTAAAGCGTAACCATGTTTCAGTGGCCAGTCCGGTTGTGGGGGCGGGAGGGTCGCCCCCTCCACCCTCGACCCGGGGAGTCCCCCGTCCAGAGAGCCCCGTCTTAGGGGGGGCACATCTTTCTTAGGTCACAGAGGCAGGCGGAGTTCTTAAGGACCTTGGGGGGGGGGGGGGGGGGGGGGGGGGGGGCCCTGAACCACTGATGATCTTATTCTCCCCTGCCCTGGGGAGACAGACGTTGGTGCTGAGTGATGTTAACTGTCAGTCAGTGTCGGCATCGAGGGTGCACCGATCAGTGTCGGTGCTCAGACGAAGGGCTGGTAATCAGTGCCGAGTGTATCGGCTTCAGTGCCGAGAACACGCGGTCGGTGCCGAGTCAGTCGGTGCTGATCTTGACGGTGCTGAGGTTGGTGCTGAGGCTATCGCCGTTGCTCTGACTGGTGCCGAGTTCATTCTGCATCTGTTAATGTGGTGACAGGGTCAGCGCTGAGAAGAGCGTGGTTGATGCCGTGTGCTGTAGCTGAGTCAGCGTAGGTAGAAAGGGCAGCCGCGCTAGGAAAGCCCGAGGCTCACCACAATAGCTCAACCAACGGTAAATTAGGCCTACACAAGGAGGTAAAGAGAGCAATGGCCGCTTGCCAATCACAATAAGAGGGGTCGAGACCAACTCTAGTCAGTAAACTGACGCGAGACAAAGGCAACAGCAATCTCTAAAACAGTCAAAGTAGCTTACCGTTTGATTTGTGTGTTTAAAAAAAACCCGACAAATCAGCCAATTTCCAGAGCAATGACGCACAAGGCAGTCTGTGACCTGACTCAGTGGACTGAGAGAGAAAATGGCGATATGCTACTGTGAGGACGACCCTCTTCAACAGGAGGTGGGAGGGACTTCCTCCTCACAGCCAGGCCCTGATAGGGCTTTTTTTTTTTATATATATATATATATATATATATATATATATGTATGCTCAGTGATTGACGGTCAGAGAGGGCTCTTCCCATTCGGTAATGGTTGTCATTCCATTGAAAGGGAATTATTTGCTTGCTGTTTACACACAAGGAGGCAACGCCCCCTGTACCATGCAATTAGCTGAGAGATCCTCGTTCCAGTCCTCGCGAGGTACACTTTCAAATTGCAAGCGCAGCACTTTCTGTTATTTAAAACTCTTGGGAAACTCTGAGCTGCCTCCTTTTCAATCACCCCGATTGTCGTGGCCAGTCAGTCCCCGGTGCCCTGAAGTTTAGGAGTGAACTGATTTTTAATTTGTTTCTGCCTAACCTTAGCCATGAGTACCGAATGCGCGCAGCCCATTTTCGCCACAGGCGAGAACTGCAAGCCGGTGTGGACCGACGCGAATGCCCAGTACAACCAGGCTGATACCCACCTCGAGATCATGGGGAAGCCGGTCATGGAGCGATGGGAGACCCCCTACATGCACTCGCTCGCCACGGTAGCAGCGTCCAAAGGTAGGGGTCGTCTTTCAATGCAATTAGCGGGGCAGTTTTCTGATTGCTTTAGCAATGCAAAGTTTTCACTGTATTAAATACATTTCTTGGTTGGGTTTATTATTATAACCCCCCCCCCCCCCCCCCCCCCCCAAAAAAAAAAAAAAAAAAAAAAAAAGCCTGTACAACCTTTGGACTGTACGACAAACTCAGGTGCATCTGTTTTAATGATTAATGAAATGCGTGAAACATTGTTTAGTGCTTTGTGCAGTAGCTTTGCGCAGTAGTCTATTTATTATATACCTATTCTAACAAATACAGTTGCATTCGAAATATAGCTGTCTGAATTTTACCACAATTCTGTACTAAACTTTAAAAAGCTAGCTGGTAGTAGATGTTAGTATTCCATACGGTGTAACACGTTTTGGACGAATGTTTTCACAGTATATTTATTGCAGGACAGCTGCTCTTAATTTCTCAGTATTTCATTTGATCTGAAGGGGTATGCCTATGAGTTACTGACAGCAGCTCCTGCATGGCAGCTGCTGCAGTTTGACCCCTCCATATTGCCCTGCTGTTCTCCTGAGCCCCGTGTTATTTTTACACTGCAGTGTGTTGACCCTTAGCACACCCGCCATCAAGTGTGGGGTGTCAAATCCTTAACAGGCCTTTAAGTCTGAAACGTCCAACAGGACCATGCAGCTTTCACAATATATATGAGAATGCATTCAGGTATTATGTATATATACCAGTGCTGTCCAGTGAGAGAATCATACCTTTTGAAACATTTTCCCATGCACCTGCTTTTTTTTCCTACCATGCATGGAGAGCTCTCGCTGGAGTGACCCATGCGGTTCACGCTGTGCTTGTTGTGTGTTGCAGGGGGCCGCGTGCTGGAGATCGGGTTCGGAATGGCTATCGCTGCCACTAAGGTGGAGTCATTCCCGATCGAGGAGCACTGGATCATCGAGTGCAACGACGGAGTGTTTCAGAGGCTGCAGGACTGGGCCAAGAAACAGCCGCACAAGGCGAGGCGAAGAATTCAGTGGTGGCTTTTGTGAATTCAAACCGCACCACTTCAGGAGACTCTCCGCATTTCATTTCACTCATGTCTTGGTGCAATCATTCTATGCATTTGAGTTCTGTTGCTTCAATATTAAGTTAATGTTCTCTAAAGCTGACGTTAAACCTGCTTTGAGCTTGTCTGCAGCCCAAACTGCTGTCTGTCTGTATTAATGTAGAGAAGCGGTTTGGCAGAGGTGAGAGGTATCATTGTCACATGATTTGCCAGCACTTACGATTCCATGGACAAGCGCAAAGCAGCTCAGTCAGGTCAAGGCAGCTTTAGAGAAAAGGATCCCTCCATATTTGTTGCAAATACCTAAAATACCAAGTGGGATGTAAACAAGCAATAACAATGATATTTGAAGGGGCTCTTTAATAGTCAAGGACACAGTTAGAACAAAGTTCTAAGGGAGGGGGAGAGGGTGGGATCAGAAGACAGTTAAAAGCCCCACACTCCTAACTTCCTGGAAATGTGTTTTGTTGCAGATCGTACCACTCAAAGGATTGTGGGAAGATGTGGTGTCAACCCTACCTGACGGCCATTTTGATGGTAAGTTGGCAACTTCCTATTACACCCACTGGAAAGATAATGGACCAATATGGATATTATATATTGTTATTATTGATATACTATTATTTGATATATAATATATTTGATATAATATATATAACAATATATAATATATATATATATATATATATATATATATATATATATATATTATATATTGTTATTATATATTCAATAATGGACCTACAATGAGCTACTGTAAACCCCTGCTTCAGGGAAAGAAATAGAATCACCTGACATAAAACTATCAGTAGGGCATCACCATGGAGTGAACCTCTAGCTGCAGTGTGGAGTTTAATTCTAGACTGTAGAATGAATGCTTTGGAAATAAGTCCCCCTTTTTTTAGCAGAAGTTGTGTAAAACCCAATTGTGCCTGTTCAAGTCTTTTTCTTGTCACTTCAGGTATTCTTTATGATACCTACCCTCTGTCTGAAGACACCTGGCATACACACCAGTTCAACTTCATCAAGGTGAGTCAGATCTCCTCTGCAGTGTAAACCTCCATGTGCAAACACCAGCTAAATAAAATGTAAAGCAAGCATCGGTGATGTGGTAAGACAGAGTCAGCTGCGCACAGCACAGTGAGAAGCCAGCCAGCTTTAAACAAACACACTACCACAGCCTCTCGGGGCCATGAGAAGTGTTCTATGCTATCCAAGTTTTTAAATTGAGAAGGTTTATCAGTTTGTACATGTCAAACACCACGTTACCAAGATAACAATTGCAACTTTACAGTGCGTAATTGTATTGCAGTCTTTGTTTAGGTATGTCGCAACCAAATAATATATTAAATCTAAAAGAAAAATGAATGCATTCAAAAGCAATAACGAAAATCACTGCCCTCTTTCCAGCACCTCCACCTTTACTTTCCTAAATGTCAGTACCCTGCTGAAGAACATGAAGCCAGCACGATAACTAAAAGCATTCTGCATTAAAACTAAAAGGGTGTTTGCCTAACATGCCAAATGGAGGCAATGTGTGCTCACAAACAGTACTAGTGTTTTCAGGAAACGCTTTGTTATAACAATCTGCAGGTGTGGGGGTTTAGTTCCTCCACCACTGTGAAGGTGTATAGAAAGGGCATTTATGACACGGTGATTCTGCCTACAAGTGGAGACCAACAAAATGTTTATTTACTATGGAAGTTATTGTTGAACTACACCAGCTTATACTTCCAGAAAAGCACCTGCTTTTGCCACATTCTTGTTTTGTCCATGTGTACTGCTATCCAATGTCACCCACTAGTGCAATTTTACTTGTCAAGGTCATTTTCATCCCTTTTTAAACAACTTGTGTCAACAGACAAGTTCCTTTCTGCAAACATACCGTGACTATCATACAAGCATATAAAGCAGTGTGTGTGCTGCAAGCATGTAAAGACTTACAACAATTAACTGGCCCTGCTTGTGTGTCTGTCCTCTCCAGGGCCACGCTCACAGGCTGCTGAAGCCTGGCGGTGTCCTCACCTACTGTAACCTCACCTCCTGGGGAGAGCTGCTCAAGACCAAATACGACAACATAGACACTATGTTCCAGGTGAGCTCTGGGAAACATGTGCTGCCTGGTCAGTAAAGAACACAGGGAACCAGGTCTTTACCACACTGTGTGTCAGAGCGAGAGTAAACAGAGCAACGAGCAGAGAAAAACGATACAGGTCTATTCACTTAATCGAAACAGTTGCTGATCTGAACACTGGCAGTGGTTAAATATTTAATTAGAACCAAACCTGTCGTTAAGATAAAAATTTAAATGATTTTGTCAGTTTTTTAAATTATATCTGTATTCATATCCACCAGCGTTTGGATCAGTTGAATAGATGCCTAGATATGTTTAGGGTTGCATTTTTAATTTTTTTTTTTTTTTAGGAGGGGTTTATATTCAAAGCAGAAAATCATTAGTCACCATCCCAGTATGTGCATGTAAAAGTGGGACACTGACATGGGGTGAGGGATAGCCTCCATATCCCCCCAGATTCTGATACTCTCATTACTAAGGAATGTCCTTACCAAGCTTCATCACAACAGGGAAGTGTTTATAAAAAATGACAAGGATCTATAAGATAGAAATACAAATTAAATATTTACAATGGAGGTCGTTTCTCCTTTAATGGAACTACCATCACACCTGGATGAGACGTTCACCAGATGTATTTAAAACACACACACGGCCTCAACCTCTCTCCCTCTTTCAGGAGACGCAGCTGCCTCGGCTGCTGGAGGCCGGCTTCAAGAAGGAGAGTATAAGCACCAGCCTGATGGACATCTCCCCTCCTTCTGAGTGCAAGTACTACTCCTTCCACAAGATGATCACCCCCACCATCCTCAAACAATAAACCCTCTTCACCTGCCCAGCAAAACGAAGCCAAATCTGCTCTGTGGCACCACGCAAACAGGAACATGTGCTTATGTGTGTGTGGGGGGGGGTTGCATCTATAAACAAGCTGCAAAATAAGAGCTAAAAGGTCCATTAGAACCCTCTCAAGAGGTCTTAATGGCTACAGCAGTAGATCTTGTACAGTAATCCAGTTCCACATCTTGCATTTGCATCTTCTCTAGCACCCTGTGTCTATATATGAAACCAAGTAGCAACTATACTGTCACAGAAAACAAGTTATCGAATCATAAGATCACGTTCCTACTTGTGGGGTTATCCCATGCAGTGCTTGCGTGATTAAACAGTAACCCAGTAATCACTCTGTGACTGGTGAACCAATAATTACAACCTTTTCAAACCCCCTTTACCTCTGGAATCTTCTGTTTCTAACACTTGTACTGCATTTTACAACCACTGTAACTAATCCATCATTAATCTGTACAAAACTGCACAGGGCTTATTAGTGTTGCTTAGTTCCAGGCCAGCAGTGAGGTGCTAACTGTTGGATGTTGAGTTTAACAGCTGGTTTCCCAGACTAACGCTACTCTGGGACTACTGGTAACTTTTGGTAGTCTGATGTTAGTGCTAACCAGGGCTGTGAAACCAACCAACGAGTAGCTCAGGACAAATTCTCAGGCATTAGACTTGTGAATTAATTTCCTGCCATTCTTCTTTTGAAATAAATTAAATCCACTCTTAAAAAATAAATGGATCCTAATTATTAGGGAAATGGAGAAGCTCTAGAATACACTACAAACTCTTCTGGGTTTCAATTCAATTCCCTGTTGCGACTTTTCTTAAACAGTTTGGAAACTTACAAAAAATAATAATAATAATAAAACAAAACATTAATAAGATCATGCAGGGAGGTGTAACAAATAATTACTTTCCCTGCACTCCTCAACTAAAGTCTTGATAAGCTTTCGCACAATGAAAGTTGCACTTTGTGTAGATCTTTTTCAGACAGACTTGCCAGCAGGTTTAACGATTATGGCCTTGAACGGCTTACCCTGGCTATCTATATCAAATAAACAACAGATACAGCAGCTGCTGTGTGTGTGTCAAGATATTGCTTCATGAGAGGTTGTACAGATGTTGCATAAGTTCTATTTCTTGGAACTTTGTGTAGTCACATCATTTTTTTTTTCAGAGCTCTGGTCACTTAAAGGTATTAACAAAAAAAAAATTGGTATAGCACATAGTCTTCATTATAATAATAATAATAATATATTTAATGTATTACTCAACAGGACTGGCACATGTCCAATAATAAACACAGTTGTACTGACAGTATGGATAATGTACACAGCGCCTCCCTGTGGCAAAGTTGTTCATAAATAAAAGTTGAATCCAGGTCCCGGTTGTCCCCTCACTTTCGGTACCAGATCCTCATCCTCTTCTCGCGCTTGATCTTCTTTTGGAGCTGAAGGGTGCCATACAGAAGAGCCTCTGCTGTTGGGGGGCAGCCTAGACAGACAGACAGACAGACTGAGTGACAGCGACAGACTCAGTGGCTGGAAAACTCCATTGACAAAAACAAATGGTTGTTAATCTCTGGTAATTGGCAAACAACATATTCAGTGTTTTCACTGATTTGACCACAGGGCATTAACACTTGCAGACTGTTCTGACATGGCCTTTGTTACAAGGAGTGCGCCTAGTGCACTCTTGGCCCATCCTGTAGAATGCCCAGACGAACCCTGCACAGGGACCCCAGTCACTCTTACCTGGAACGTAGATGTCCACTGGCACGATGCGGTCACAACCTCGCACCACAGAGTAGGAGTAATGGTAGTACCCACCACCATTGGCACAGCTAAGGGCAGCAGAACACAGAACAAGACCTGGATCAATTACAATTACAATTACAGCAGCATTGCTCACTGAAATTACAATTAAGGATATTCTGTTCAATTGCAATTATTTACAATTATGATGCAGTCTTTACAACTGCAATTACACTAAAAAGTAACATAACTACACATCAACATGTTTACCCTGTTTATTCAAAATAGCGAATCAACTATCACTGTTCAAATATAGAACCAGAGGTGCCAAGATTCAACTACAATTACATTGTAATTACAATTAATTACAATTACAATCGTGACTGACCCCAGGTCTGTTTAGAAC
>NC_054560.1:246888-271888 GCF_017654505.1 Polyodon spathula
TCTGGTTGCTTGCCAGAAGAACCAGTAATGCAGGCTAGAGGAGACAGAGAGCAGTGTATTGACAGAAAAATACTGGATCCAAATGCCAGATCTATAGGTGGCGCTGGCTCTCCATAAAAACCCATTTGGCTGATCCAGACCATGTTACAAATATCTATAAGAATCACTTAGAATGTTTGCAAACATCATTAAATGTAAGGGAGTACAACAATGGAAAAAAGACAGATAATTGTAACACTGGCTACCCTTCTATTCCTATGTGTATCTATGTGGCTGAGTTTTATAATACTGTATAAACCCCTGTAAAGTACGCGATCACCATTTCTAGCGCAGAGAGCTCGGCTACTGTCACATGACCAGAACGGAGCTGCGTCGAGAGGGGACTGTCACCTGACAGGGGAGTTTGTAGCCGAATGGAGTGTTTTTTCTTGATGTGGCATTCATTTCAAGTGAAAAAAAAAAATACAAAACAAAAGCACGTTTTGTTTCCTTGCAAAAGTAAATAAAACAAGTGAACAGGTAAGGTCATTCTGACACATCACACGCTGTGGAAATGACAGTTTCTCTTCGGCTTGCGTTTTTGTTCAACTACGAGACGAAAAAAAAACCAACAACCCAAAACATTGTGTGCCCTTCGTATGTAACATTGTACATTACAATACGTGCTGTTTGCTTAAGAAATATCAGTGTTTAAATTATAGATGCATTTTTACTGCACGGGGTTTGATTTTAATAAGACAAATATTTTCAGTAGGTCTAGATAAGGGTATGTATAGACTGGAATATGGTTTGGCCCTTGTGGCTAAATGCGAGTTACTGTTTTATATAGTGCGCATTAATTATGTGTGTTTAGGTAGATGTCTTGATGTTGTGACAGAGATTAACGTATATTTCCAAACTAAAACGTGTGCAAGGCATTATTTTTTTTTTAACCTCAGGGACGTTTATCATAAGAACATAAGAAAGTTTACAAACGAGAGGAGGCCATTCGGCCCATCTTGCTCGTTTGGTTGTTAGTAGCTTATTGATCCCAAAATCTCATCAAGCAGCTTCTTGAAGGATCCCAGGGTGTCAGCTTCAACAACATTACTGGGAAGTTGATTCCGGACCCTCACAATTCTCTGTGTAAAAAAAGTGCCTCCTATTTTCTGTTCTGAGTGCCCCTTTGTCTAAACTCCATTTGTGACCCCTGGTCCTTGTTTCTTTTTTCATGCTGAAAAAGTCCCTTGGGTCGACACTGTCAATACCTTTTAGAATTTTGAATGCTTGAATTAGGTCGCCACGTAGTCTTCTTTGTTCAAGACTGAACAGATTCAATTCTTTTAGCCTGTCTGCATATGACATGCCTTTTAAGCCCGGAATAATTCTGGTCGCTGTTCTTTGCACTCTTTCTAGAGCAGCAATATCTTTTTTATAGCGAGGTGACCAGAACTGAACACAATATTCAAGATGAGGTCTTACTAGTGCATTGTACAGTTTTAACATTACTTCCCTTGATTTAAATTCAACACTTTTCACAATGTATCCGAGCATCTTGTTAGCCTTTTTTTATAGCTTCCCCACATTGTCTAGATGAAGACATTTCTGAGTCAACAAAAACTCCTAGGTCTTTTTCATAGATTCCTTCTCCATTTTCAGTATCTCCCATATGATATTTATAATGTACATTTTTATTTCCTGCGTGCAGTACCTTACACTTTTCTGTATTAAATGTCATTTGCCATGTGTCTGCCCAGTTCTGAATCTTGTCTAGATCATTTTGGATGACCTTTGCTGCTGCAACAGTGTTTGCCACTCCTCCTACTTTTGTGTCGTCTGCAAATTTAACAAGTTTGCTTACTATACCAGAATCTAAATCATTAATGTAGATTAGGAATAGCAGAGGACCTAATACTGATCCCTGTGGTACACCACTGGTTACCACACTCCATTCTGAGGTTTTTCCTCTAATCGGTACTTTCTGTTTTCTACATGTTAACCACTCCCTAATCCATGTACATGTGTTTCCTTGAATCCCAACTGCGTTCAGTTTGAGAATTAATCTTTTGTGCGGGACTTTGTCAAAAGCTTTCTGGAAATCTAAATAAACCATGTCATATGCTTTGCAATTATCCATTATCGATGTTGCATCCTCAAAAAAATCAAGCAAGTTAGTTAGACAGATCTCCCTTTCCTAAAACCATGTTGACTGTCTCCCAGGACCCTGTTACCATAAAGGTAATTTTCCATTTTGGATCTTATTATAGTTTCCATAAGTTTGCATATAATAGAAGTCAGGCTTACTGGTCTGTAGTTACCTGGTTCAGTTTTGTTTCCCTTTTTGTGGATCGGTATTACGTTTGCAATTTTCCAGTCTGTCGGTACCACCCCTGTGTCAAGAGACTGCTGCATGATCTTGGTTAGCGGTTTGTAAATTACTTCTTTCATTTCTTTGAGTACTACTGGGAGGATCTCATCCGGCCCAGGGGATTTGTTTATTTTAAGAGCTCCTAGTCCCTATAACACTTCTGCCTCAGTTATGCTAAAGTTATTTAAAACTGGATAGGAACTGGATGACATGTGGGGCATGTTGTCAGTATCTTCCTTTGTAAAAACTTGTGAAAAGTAATCATTTAATATATTTGCTATTTTGCCATTTGTGTCTCTTAAACATTTAATCTCCTCTTTGAATGTTCTCTTGCTGTTGTAATATTGGAAAAACATTTTGGAATTGGTTTTAGCTCCCTTAGCAATGTTCATTTCTATTTCTTTCTTGGCCTTTCTAACTTCCTTTTTGACTTGCATTTGCAGTTCCGTGTACTCTTTCTGCTTACTTTCTTTTTGGTCCTTTTTTAATGCTCTATAAAGTGCCTTTTTTCGCTGAATATTTTTTTTTGTTGATCTATCAGTGAATGTTTAATTAAGCCTCGCAAAATGAAATAATTAAGAATTGTTGCATCTGCTCCTAACTCACCAGTCTCTGTCTGCAGGGTGCAGTGCAGTGGCTGAACTGAGGAATGTCGTCGAAAGGCAAGAAGCGAGTGGTTCTGCTGACCCGCCCTGAGCCGCCCAGCATGGATCACATCCTGGAGGACATCGCCAAGGCCTCCCCCAACGACCCCGTCTTTATCACGCTCCAAGAGACCAGCGAAGGTACTGGTCTGTGTGGCTCCTGTTCTTCATCCATTCCCCCACCTCTGTTCTGTTCGGTGCCGTTTCACTGCTCTGTGTATCTGTTAACCCCTTCACCTCTAATGGAAATTTACTTAACTTGAACAGTGTATTACTCCAAGAGCAATACTCAAGTCCCTGTTGGTCCGCACCACTTTTCAGAACTAAGATGGGGTGTTTATCTACTTGATTTCATTATTTTAAAATTGTATGTTGTACTGAATTAAAGCTTCCTGTGTTTTCTTTGCTGGCCAAAGGAAGTCATTTTCCCAGCTGGAATTATGTTTAACACACAGACATCTTTACTGAAACTGGGGCAGGTGAATCACACACAGTTAAATGTTTCACCTGAAAGAGAGCATTCTGACCAGCACAGACAGCATTGGCCTCCAGGTACTTTTTTCTCAAGGTGGTTCCGATCTTGGCAGAAATAGAAAACTCCCAGCCAGCCAGCCAGCCTGTATTGGTAATAAATTAATAAATATTTGGGTTGTCATGGCAGCTGTGGCAAGTCAAAATAAATTCTGATTATAATTCACTTCAGTTATTTTAATGTTGTGTTTCTTAATTGTTGAGCATGTTTACATTCATTTTAAATTCAAATACACTCAGTATGCACAATACTTATGTAGAATATAAAATCCCTATTGGTAGAATATGCCCCATATAAATGTTCATATTCTGAAATGAGTAAGCAGGATTTGCTAGGTAGTATATGCAGTAGTGTGTAGAATCCTAAAAGTCACCTTTACAGTAATATGTAGCGTACTGGTGGATTCTCCCAAAAGGTGGTGTAAGAAACACACACAATGAGCTTCATTTATTATGGGATTTCCACCTATGCATGCTAAAGATGCACAGTATTCAGCATCCACCAAAGATACATACAAACAGGGAATTCCAGAGGAATGGCAATTGTAACACAGTCTTCACTACCTAATCGGGATACTGATAATCTGGATTGCTGCTTAAATGGGATACAACTGTGGGAGAAGGTTCTTCCCAATGATATTAATGTCGTTTACTTGGGACGTCACTTTGTTTAATTGGGTTACAGTATTTTCAAGTGTTGAACGGAGATCGCTTTTCAGAGCAAGACAGGTCGCGTAGCGCAGTGCAGTGGGTGTGTGATTACACTGTGGCTTAAACCGCGTTGAACATGAGAAGGAGCTGCTGGAGTCTCCTGTGGTTTCTCAGGCTGCTGTTGCAAACAAGTTGTCGCAGGTGCCTCGTCCTAGGATAAGATTCTTTTACATTTGATGGAGAAATAAAAAATAAAAAAAAGATGTATTTAGCATTTAGTCATAATGTGATGTGATTTCCTTCTTTTTCTTTTCATTTAGAAACCAAAAAAAAGGGTGTGACTAAGGTCGTCTCAAATGTTTCTCGTTTAATTGGGACAGCCGCTTATTCGGGATATTTGTACATCTCCCGAGGTGTCCCGATAAACCGCCGCCTACTGTACCATACAATGTGCAGAACACATATCCCACATACTCGGCATATTGGAGCATGTGGGATATGAAGTGCATGTAATTGTACTGACTGGTGCACTTGAGCAACACAGGAGATGTATTGGTTAATGTATTACACTAAATAAAAGTCTGTTTTCCTTTGTTAAAAAGACTTTTAAATGTATTTACCTACTTTAAATGTACACATATCTAATAAAGTTTTTTTTTTTTAAATTAGGATTGCCCTGGTTTTATTGAACACATGTAAAGTATATCCAACAACATTTAGATCAAGTGAATGGAGATATTCCTTATAGTGTAGAATAGAAGGCAGGCAGCACTTTCTTACACAGAGTTATAAATGTATGGAATATCCTGCCAGGTCATATAGTAGGATCTAAAAAACTGGGAACATTAAAAAAGACTAGATTCTGTGCTTTTAAATTTGATCCCCCCACCAGCAGAGGACTTGTGTGCTAACAAAGGACAAGCCTTGATGGGATTAAAGCCTTTTCTCATTTTCAAACTTTTCTTATGTTCTTATGTGTAAATCCTGAACCCAATCCTTTCCTTCTGGACAGATCTGCCTGGCTCTGTGCGAGGGGGCGGTGTGGAGGCTGAGCTGGAGGGGCGGTACCAGCAGTGCCGGAGGTACTACCAGCTGAACGAGGAGCTGCAGGGCACACGCAGCGAGCTGGCGGCCAGGAGAGAGGCACTCCGCCGGGCCGGAGAGCAGCTGGAGCAGAGCGCGGCAGAGATCAAGAGCAGGGCGCTGTGAGACCCCAGCCAGAAGACACTTCACAAAGTTGGGCAACCTGTTCAAGCTGAGCCAGGGGCGCCAGAGCTAAGGGCAGGGGCTGGAGAGTGTGCTCCCTAGTGGGCAGTTTCGTACTTGAGCAACATTCATCTCAGATTCTGAGAACATTGAGGGTGTAACAACCAAGGCCTTTTACATTCAGTAAATAGTTTCAGCAATACTAAAAGAAACATAATAAATCCAGCAACAAATGTTTGTCATGTGATTTGATTCATTTTCTTGAAGACTTTGAAAAGGCTTCTATTCGAAACATTTTTCATTTAATTTATGAAGTGTTTTATAGGTATGGATGGAGTAAACATTGCACAGGAAGTGAATCTGTAGTGTGGTGGCAGGATACATTCAACGTGGAAAGTCTGGATCTACTATGGGGAGAAGTGCATTGATATGAGGTTTAAAAATGTTTACTTATTAGATGACAATGGGCATTCAACTAAACTTCAGAACTGTGTAAGAGGGGTTGAATTCTCTTGTTATCTTATTGAGTGTCTCCGAGTAACTTTTTTGTTGTTTCGGACACACAGCCTGCAGCTTTGGGATAACATGATGCTGCTTATTGCTAGAAGTGCAATAAGCAACCAGTCTCCTAATTGAATGTTGCACAAGTAATAATCAATGCATTCCTATTGAAAATGTGTAGAGCCTTAACAAAAGCCTTCCGAAAACAAGCCTGTGCATGTTATTGTACATTATTATATATGAACTGAGGCTGCAGCAATGGAAGTAAGACTCCTATTGCATAACAGTTTCACCCATTCCAGGTTTAAATACAAGCTTGATTAACCCCAGAGTATAGTTAACAAGCTCCTGTGTGTGTTATTAAACTCATAGTAAAACCAAGAATGGATCAAACTGCTGTGCAGTGGGAGTCCTATTCCCTGATGCTGACAAAGTAAAAGCCACTGTGATCAGTAATTGTTGCATTTCTACTCATTGTAAGTCTAGTTCATTCTAACAATAAACTATTTGCTTATTGTTTCTTTCTTGTGCTGTCTGTTTACAGATGGTGGACATGTTTGATTTTTCTAAAGATTTCTTCAGGTCTGCTCAGAGACCCAATCCACTCGGACTAGCTGTGGTCAATGCCCAAGCAGAAAACATTTTTTTTAAAGAAAAGACAAAAGCATGCATGAAATAAGTAAAGTTATCCTTTATTTAATTTTGAAAAAAAAAAAAAAAAAAAAAAAACACTAAGGTGCACTACATTTGAGCATTTGCAGTAACATTTACAGATCGCCTTTACCCCATGATAAGGGAGAGGGAAGGGTATGATTATTTACAGGCAGGCAGATGTGGAATTGTCCGGTGTCCCAGTCTGAGAGAGGAGCGAGACAGACACTGAAAACTCCCAGAGCACAACACCGACACACAGGACATCTAAAAAGGTGAGAATTCATAGCTGCATAATAGTACTGAGCGTGAGGTAAGAACACGCCCGTGGCAACACTACAGTGCCGAAAAAAAGTTTATGAACCCCAATGATAATTATGGAAATTCCATAGTTTTACCATAATAGCCTTCTTGAATCAAGATATTTTCTTAAATATCCAATAGGGTTTATATTAACCAATTCCATGACAAACAAAATGATGTATGAATTAGACAAAACAATGAGTAATTAAGATTCAGGGTATGTGAAAAAGTAAGTGAACCACAGACCACAGTCACTCTACCTAGGAGCAGTCATCCTACCAAAATCTCTCCAAGAACAAACCAGAAAATCGTCAAGGAAGTCACAAAGAACCCCAGAGTAACATCCAGATGTGCAGGCCACTCTTGGCTAGTGTGAGTGTTCATGACTCAGCTATCAGAAAAAGACTGAACAAGAACAGTGTTCATGGCAGGATAGCCAGGAGGAAACCACTGCTCTCTAAAAAGAACATTGCTGCCCATCTGAAGTTTGCCAAAGAGCACATAGATGATCCACATGACTTCTGGAACAATGTTCTCTGGACAGACGAGTCAAAGGTAGAACTTCTTGGCCTCAAACAGAACCGTTATATTTGGTGAAAACCAAACACTGTTCAAACAGAAGAACCTCATCCCAACTGTCAAGCATGGGGGTGGGAGTGTGATGGTTTGGGGCTGCCTCAGGACCTGGATGGCTTGCCATCACCAACAGTCATGAATTCTGCATTGTATCAGAAGATTCTGAAGCTGAACCGAAAGTGGGTCATGCAGAAAGACAATGATCCTAAACACACAAGCAGATCTACAAAAGAATGGCTACAGAAGAAGAAATTCCGCGTTTGGCCTAGTCAAAGTCTGGACCTAAACCCCACCGAAATGTTGTGGCAGGACCTGAAGCGAGCTGTCCATGCAAGGAAGCCCTCAAATGTCACTGAGTTGAAGCAGTCCTGTAAGGCGGAATGAGCCAAAATTCCTCAAAACCAATGTGAGAGACTGACCAACAGTTACAGAAAACGCTTAGTTGAAGTTTTAATTGAATCTAAAGGTTCACATTCTTTTTCACACATGGATATTGAATGTTGAATCATTTGTGGATGAATAAATGTTGAAAAAGTATCATGTTTTTGCGTCATTTGTTTAATCAGGTTATCTTATTTATTATTAGGACTTGGATTAAGATCTAATAACATTTTAGGTTTGAAATATGTCAAAATCCTGAGGGGTTCATAAACTTTTTCTAGGCACTGTATATAAACAGTATGTATGTGTATAACATAGTGCCGGCACCTGGGGTCGGTCTTTTAAAACTTGTAATCTGGAGACAGTGATCCAGATTTTTTAACCCTATATTTTGTGATCGAAATTACTTTTAAAGAAAGAAAAACCTGGTTTTGTAATCGTAATTATTTATAATCTGGATAAATGTAATCCAGCAGTGACATTTTCTGAAAAACCTGATCAAAATGGTCCTGATAAAAATAATCTCGATTGCAACATATAGGATTACAAAATCCGTATCATTTGTGATCCAGATTAAAAGTTTTGAAAAACCGGCCCCAGCGCATTTGTCCTGCTTGCTGTTCTGGGACTCTGTTGAAGCAAGCAGTCCTAGTGATCCCCTCACAGATGAAGGGGTCAGTGGATGAAAGACCTAACCCTCAAGTTAGTTACTGTGTCATGCTGAAGTTACGCAGAGCTGCAGAAATGGATGGAGATTTGGGTCATTCTTATATGCCTCCCATGCAACTATACCTGTATGTCTGTGTGATTCTGTACAAAAAGTGCCGAAAGGACTCAATTCAGATAAAATTTATCCGGGGGCAAACATTTGTGGAAGTCATTAGTCCATGCAGTACATAGAATGCCAAGGGTTCCAGCACAGGACATGAATACCTGGGGCTCAACATTCAGGAGAGGACAGCTCAGAGATGAAAAAAAAAAAAAAACAGATGATCATATTGCTTAGGCATTCTTTTTTGTAGAACACACAGAATCACTCTAAGCAGAATCGCTTTACCTGCACACAGTCATACAGCATGGCCGTAGAATAAACTGAATTAATAAATACTGTGTTTCTAATTGAACAAGTACTGCTGGGCAGAGTGGCTGGCTGTTTTGCATAAGCTTTTAATACACTATCAGGTGCAGTTCCATCTGTGTTATATAGTGCAAGGATATATTGTAAAATAGTGTTTTCTTTTTTGTTTAGCTTTATACATACATTAAGTGAAAATGCTGCAGATCACATTGAGCGGAAGCTAACTGCCCATTCAGACCTGGTCACCTGGTATAAGAAACACTGTGACCCCCTCCTCCAATCCCCTCCAAATGAAGGGGACAATCACATGGATCTGAACCCATTATAACCCACATAAGCCTTGGTCATTGGTCTTGCCTTGTGGTGCATCAAATGGAGACATCAATACTGGCCAGTTTCAAAGGTAACAAAGCAAAAGAGATTTCAAATAAATAACTCAAAATGGACAATATTTTATTTATAGGACTAAGGGAAGAAATGCTAAGTTCCAAACAAAGACATAGTCGAGTAGAAGTAAAGTCATGACAGCACTCGACTGCTGACATTCAAGCCACTGCATCGTTGCTCTTGATGTGGACTGTACTTCAAACCTGGCCAGGCAATGTGGCTTTAATACGAGATTTGAAGAGACGTCCACAATTGAGAACCAAGGCAATATTCTGTCACAGCTGTACACGGTGTAGGCAGACACTTCAGCACAAACTAATCACGCTGGAACTCCATGACAGACAAGTTGAACTCTTGGCAATCAGCAGGTGTTAAATCCACATTGCTTAACCAGATATGCAGCACAGTGCTGCAGGCAACTCTAGATTTTTACCGTCTTTGCAGATCTTTTTATATCATGTTACCCCCTCATTTGAGTACAGCAGGACGGGGGGGGGGTGGGGGGGGTGGGGGGGGGGGGGGGGGGGGGGGGGGGGGAGGGGGTGGGGGGGGGGGGGGGGGGGGGGGGGTGGGTGGGGGGGGCGGGGGGGTGGGGGGGGGGGTGGGGGGGGGGGGGGGGGGGGGGGGGGGGTGGGGGGGGGGGGGGGGGGGGGGGGGGGGGGGGGGGGGGGGGGGGGGGGGGGGGGGGGGGGGGGGGGGGGGGGGGGGGGGGGGGGGGGGGGGGGGGGGTGGGGGGGGGGGGGGGGGTGGGGTGGGGGGGGGGGGGGGGGGGTGGGGGGGGGGGGGGGGGGGGGGGGGGGGGGGGGGGGGGGGGGGGCTGGAGGAGGTCTTGGATGCCTGACGTTTCTGTTTCATTGCTGTTACTAGTCTTTCATGTCTGGCAGTAAAGAATACACAGCTTACAAATGCAACACATTTTACACACAGTCACAGTAGTGCTGTTAACATAACACTAAATATCCCAGGCCAAGACAGAATGAAAAAACAAAAGCTGCTGAATTTGGATTTCAATCTTATGCTGTATTGTACAATTTTCATTTACCTAATCAGATGACAATAACGGTAAAGTGACATTAAATACACAGTAAAAAAAAAAAGGGGGGGGGGGGGATAAATTGGATGCAAAATAATATAGCTTCGATGCAAACAAGCCTATAGAGAATGACATTGTGTCATTGTATGTGCACGAAGAACCCCTGTGGACAACTGCAATGGCTAGATAAGCTCCACCCCTCCCTTTAATGGCAAGACACTGCTTTAAGGAGGCCATGGTAACATTTATTATAGCAAAAATTGCTATGCTTCGCTACATTGAGCAGAATCATTTCAGCAGCGTATCAGAAAAGTTAACCGACCTCAGAATGATTTTCAGTTGTTGGTATTCACTTAGGTGACCTGATTCCAGAGGCGAGCCCTAATGGCAGTCAGTAAAATTCATTACGCTACCCAGCTGGTTTAATTATTACAGTCACAAAAGCCAGATCAATAACAGCTATTGAAAAAAAAAAAAAAAAAAATAACAGCAAGTTCCCTTTTATATAATATCTGTTTACAGAGTCGTAATGCAGCTATCAGTTCCTAGGAGGAGTGCTGAACTGACAAGTTGGCAGATTTCAATCTGAAATGCTGTTACAGTTCAGAATGCAGTCTGTGTGTTAACTAGGCTAGCCGGAGCCCTTACCTTATCCCAGGTAAGGAACTAATACTGTCCCAAGCCAAACAGCGCTCTACAGAGTTCAGTAGGAGAGTAGTCCTGGTTTCTGTGTAATTTGTGCATTTTCTTTAACAAAGGATTTAGTGACTCCTCCCTCTAGGTACAGAAGAGTTTCACCAGTTTTATTACACATTCAGGGCTGGACTGTTATTAAAGGGCACATAAGAACCTTTTTACGTAAGGTGTGTGTATTGTTTAATTTTTTTTTTTTTATTACGTTTTGACCACTTTTTAAAACTTGCATTCCCTGCCTCAAGGTAGCTTCACATGTACCTGCATGGACCTCTCAGTACTACAATACCCATCATCCTCCTGATTACATATGTTACTGAGATGGATGATGGGAAAACACACCTTACATAAACAGTTGTAGCCACACATGGGAACATGTAACACAATAAAATAAAGAGGTCCTTATGTGCCCTTTAAAAGGCATTTTGCAAAATGTAACAGTTTCGTAAACCTCCCTCCAACCAAAAAAATGAAATCCAGTTCAGATCTTGACTATAGAGAGGTGCTGTTTGGAGGAGAGAGGTCTCTGAATAATTTAAAGAGCTCTGATAATGTGCAAATTCCAGCACTGGTTCAATGTGGCATGGTTCACTTTAACTGCACACACCTAGAAGTAAAAATCCTCATAGCTGCATAGCTCAAATATTCCATCTTTTTTTTTTTTTTTTTTTTTTAACATTTTAACACTGCTAACTGGTAAAGTCTTATGTACAAATATAAAAAGTACAAAAAAGGTGCACCTTAAACCGCATCTCTCTTCAGCAGATTTCAGAATAGGTTTCCCTAACCTATTTTCTGACACAGTTGTCTGCCCAGAACTAAGCACAAACAATATCATGTCAAAAGTCTGCAAAGTATCCGGAGTCTGCCTTCTACAGCACCAAGTTTTGTACAGATTTGTGGTGGTTTACATTAATGACAGCGGTTTGCAGTATAAGTATTCCTGATGCACGCAGGGGGCCGGGAGGCACACTGGAGCTACCAGACATGGACAGTTCCAGGGGAAAAGGGGTTCATTCAAACAACGTTGAAATGCTGCTCCTGCTTCTTCCCTGCAAGCCAACCTGAGCAGCACAATTCATACCCAAGCAGTTATTTCAAGGACGGATGTGGCTTGGCAGTACGACGCCTTCCAGCTCTCCTGGCTTTTCGTTAATTGTTGGCACTCGAATCTGGATACTCTGCGAGCCGTATGCTATGGGGCTGGGAATGTAGTTGAAAGGGGTGACTCTGACCGCTCTGCTGGGAGAGCTCTGTCGGAAGTGCCCAACCCCTCCTGTGTGCCCATCTCCCGGGTTGGAGGAAGAGGAGGTGGTGGTGTTGTGGTTCTTAAACTCAGCCAGCTCCCCCTCCAGAATGGGTATGCTCCCTCCAGAAGCCGTGCTGATCTTCCTGTAGGGGACACTCTTGGTGGCCTCTTCTGTGATCGCCGGGGCCTTTTCCATGCTGGGCGAGGTGCTGGAGTTGGTTTTAGTGATGCAGAAGTTCTCTGTCTGCACGGTGGCGTCACTCGTTTTCCTGGATGGCTTTGACACAGTGGGCAGTTTCCCGTGCGGCAGCGGCATCTGCTTGTGCCCGTCGGGGGATGGCAAAAGAGGCAGAGCAGTGGAAGGAAGCGTGCTTTTCAGGATATGGGGTACATCTTCATCCCGGATTCTCCTCCAGGTGACTTTGCTATTCGCCCGTGGGAACCCCTGCTGCATTTGTCTCTGCTGCCTTGTCTTTCTGTCCTCCTCACTCTTTGCCTTTCCACTGGAGTCAGAGGAAGATGACAGAATAGAGGAGGGGCTGGTGACCCTCTTAAGCACATTGATGTGAGGAGAGGAAGCGTGCCTCTTGAAGGTCTCTCTCTCTTGTTGACATGCTCCAGGGGCTTTCTTCTGGGGGACCCTAGAGGGGCTCTCAGAACTGGTTCTCCTGGCCGGACGTTCCCCATCTGGGTATTTGTCCCCGGAGCTGGCTCTGGAAAGTGGCTGGCCTTGCCTCTGGCTGCCCTGCCCTTGTCCCCCTGCTTTCAGCTCTTGGCAGCGCGAGGAGCAGAGGAACACAGCCGGTGGGGTTGTTTGGGTTTTTCGGGGGGAGGCAAACTGGGACGTGGGGACTGATCTTGAGGAAGGGAACTCACCCCTCTGCCTCAGTCGGCTAGGGGACTCCTTAATGAAGGTTAGCTGCCTCAGGAAGCCAGATCGGTCAGACTCGCTGCCAGTGGAACGGGTGGAGGACTTTCGGACCAGCTCCAGTCTGTTTGAGGTCAGAAACCTCTTTCCTGGCAGCTGTGTGGTCGGTCTAGGGCCGCTGGGGGGCTGGTTATTCAGGAAAGGAGATATAGTCCTAGACTGTCCGGTTTGCTTGCTTGAAGCCTGCATAAAGGGGATGCGGACGGGGGACTTCTGAGTTTTTTTGTGAGCTGGTGATTTTGTGTTCATATTAGTCTTGGGGGCCGGAGGTGTTGCAACGCTGTTAGTTTTCCTCTCAGCAGTGCGATTGAAAGGCTTGGTTGGCAGCTGTTTGCCAGCTTGTGTGGGGGAGGTCAGCTTCTTTTGAGGCTGCCTTGATGGTGTTGAGTTTTGGGATGACCCCAAAGATCCCCCCTTCGTCATTCTGGCTGGGGGTGTTACACTCCTTTTCGGCACACTGAGATCGGCCATGTCTCCGGGACGTCCTATTCTGTGCAGGCTCAGAGACCTTTGCTGGGCCAGGTTGGGATTTTTTATTGTAGTTTCAGTCTTAGGTGAGGTTTTGGGTGACATCTTCTTTGGCGTGGACCTCTGTGGGCTGGCAGTGTTCTTCTTTGTGGTGGGCATATAGATCACCGTCCGGCCCCGGAAAACAACAGGCAAGTTAGGTACTGGCTTACACTGGCCAAAGTCTAGCTGTGTTCTGGAATTTCTGCTGTCTGCTATTTTGGGGCTCTTGCCATGTTCCTTACTGTCTTTCTGTGCCACCTTCTTCTCCCTACTCTCCAGGGACAGCTGGATGGTGGAACCCACAGACATTCCTGACATAAAGGAGAGGACGGACTCTGATTCAGAAGAAGGTTCTTTGGCGAGTGAGGCAGCCTGGAGCTTGTTCACAACAGAGTTGGCTCCTTCCTGGATGGCTCTCCACTCCACGCTGTTGAGGTCTGAGTCTTTGTCAGATGCCATGTCGTCACTCCTCTGGTCTCTAGCCGAGCTCCAGCCTTCCATAGCTTTCTGCAGGTTGCTCCTCAGCTTCTGCTTCCTCTCGGCTTTCCTTCTCCGAGCAGAGTGCCGTCTCCTGTGCTTGGGCATGGCTGAGGTGATGCACCTCTGCACCGAGTCATCCTCTGAGTCCAAGCTGATGGAGCTGGGTGAACTGTCCTCATCATTCATAGCTCTGCTTTTTATACTGTGAGCACTGGCAGCATCACGGGCCCGGCTCAAAGCTCCCTGACGCCTGGTTTTGGTCCACACTTGGTGAACTTTTCCTGAGTGTTCCTGTAGATCCACATCACTGAAGGAGCTCAGCGAGGAACTCAGGGAGTAGCATGGAGGCGTTTCATCCATGATCATATTGTGCTTGACTTTACTAACCATGCCTTTTTGCCAGTGGAATGACTGGTGCTGGTGCAGACCTGCCTCAGGTATGGTCCGTGCAGGAATGCTTTGGCCAACCTCCTTACCATGCTTCTTCCCACTACTCGTCACCCTGCAATCCTTCCTCTCTGCATCCATCAGATCATTATCGTAAAAGCAGTAAATGGCTTCCTCAGTAGGTGTAGTGTGGCGCATTGACTGGAATGCCACGTTTCCATGGACGTACTCCCTGTCAAGCTGATTCTGAGTCTGGCTCTGTTTTGCTCCTGCAGTTTGCTTCCTGACAGAAAGGTTCAAGTTGGGCAGGTTCTTGGGCTGGCTTTGTTCCCGTCTTTGGTAGAGGTGGGCAGCGGTTTGGTCTCTGCTTCTGTCCTGGGAACCTGTCATATTCTTATTCTGCACTGGCATTCCCTGTGCTGGCATCACTCTCTTGACAACTGTGTTTGACTTGTTACCTGCCATATCACCATGGCCAGCCATACTGGTGGATTTCAAGAAGTGGGAGAACGAATGGGGATCGTCCATGCTTTTCCCTTTCACTGGAATCAGACCCTGTCTTTCCATTCTCCTAACCCGTTGGTCTTTTAAGACTTGCTCATCCTTGAGGGGGTACTGAAGGGTTTCATCGCTTAGGGATGCAGCACTGGAAAAATTTACTGGTGTTCCCTCAGCTGAATCTGTAAACGAGGAATCATCTTGGAGGAAATCTTGATCAGGCCTGCCGTGCTTTCCAGAAGCAATCTGAGTGGCGTGAGTAGGCACCAGCATATAAACGGGTAGCTGCATGGACTTGCGGGCTTGGGAGTTAAGGACCTGGGTGGACAGACTGGACATCAGCGTGGTCTTGACTTTCCTGAACTTCGAAGGCATGGCCGAGTTAATGCACTCTTTCAGAATCTCAATGTCGTCATCGGAGTCACCCTCTCCATATCTCTCTGTAGACTTCTCCAGCCCCAGCGGGGAATGTTTCTCCCCAGCCTCCTCCCTTTCTAACTGGTTTTCTGTAAAGTTGAGGCTCTCCTGAGCTGGGGGGAGAGGCATGAGCTTGAGCGCCACATCCTGCTGGATGTAGTGCTCATGAAGCGGCAGAGCACTCAGGCTGGAGGCACAAGAGAAGTTCTCGGTGGGCTTCTCTACAGTGAAGTAGATCATGGTGTCCAAGTCTGGAGGCAAATTGAATCGCTCCTTGAAGTCTGCGATTTCCATGAATTTGCGGAGGTTGCTCTCCCATTGCCCTCCTTCCCTCTCCTGCCCACTGGGATCCAGGCAGCAGGGGGTCTTGCTGCGGCTCGGCGGCATGGTCTGGCCTGGGCTGTCAGGTAGGTCGCTGGGGCTGATAGTGCCACTAATCATCTCGCTGCACGGGTCACTCTGGATGGAGCTGTCAATGGATCGTGACTCAAAGCTACCCAGCGAGCTCACCGAGCTGCAGCGGCTCATCACCAGTGGGGTTTCATGGATGTAGTTCTCCGAGGAGCTGGAGGGGGTCATGTCTTCATGCCTAGCTGGCGAGACCTCCCGGAGGAAGACTTTCTCCCTTTTGACAGGGCAGGGGATCTCGATGGACTGGGAAGAGGAGATGCTGCTGCCACTTATGAACTGCTTCTGCTCAGGGACATCCAGGCGGTCTTCACTGAGCTCTTCAGAACAGTCTTCCTCTGTCTTCTCTGGTTCACATTCTTCCACTTCAATGATCTCCAGCGAGGAGTCACTGTCCAGCTCGTTCTCGCTGTGGCTCTGCCCGTCGAGAGCTCCGTCCCCTGAGGACAGAGAGGACAAGGAGCTGCAGCGGGAGAAGCTGATGGGAGTGTTCTCCACCGAGTACTTCTGCACAGTTTCCAGCTGGGCCAGGGTTGGGCTGTGGGCTGACCCCATGTTGGACAGCTTGCCTAGGGTTGTGCTGTTTACTACAGTTGGGAGCCAGGCTTGTCTCCTCGGTCCTTGGGGTGCATGGGGGCTCACAGGATTTCTAGAAACCCCAAACTTAGATACGCTCTGTATCAGGGGGACATGCTGGTAGGATGGTGAAAGTTTGACGGTTGGCACACTGGCTTCAGAGGTGTTTGATGTCAGGGTAGCCGGTGTTGGTGCAGGTGGTTCTTGGCTTTTCTCTGTGCTGCTTTGATTTGGCACTCTTTTCCCCTCAGCTGCCCTTTCCTCTGCATCCTTGTGGTTCTGGCTGCTTTTCGCCACCTTCAGGTCCAGCCTGGTGGGCCGTCTCTGGATGGTAGCCGACCTTGCCGAGGGCCTGACCTGGTCCTTGCTGCCACAGTAGCTGTCGCTGGTGCTGCCGCTGTTCAGACTGTCTGTGGACAGACTGGTGTAGGCAGTCTTGAGGCGCAGGAGGGCATGGGCCCTGCTGAGACGCTCCCTCCTGGCAAAGCTGCTGGTGTCCGACAGCCGGCATGGGGAGCAGGACTTGGCTCTGGCTTCGTGGAGTTCGTCTGAACCATACTGCCAGTCCACAAAGTGATCCTCGGAGCTCAGACTGAAGCTGTCCTCCGAGGATGTGTGCATGGTGATGTCCTCCACCAGTTTGTCAATCTTGGCTACTGTGGTGGAGATCTTCCTGGCCAGCTTTTCTGCTGCCAGGGAGACCTCGTCATCCTCTGGCTGGCTCTTCTTGCATTCCTCTGGCTGGGTGTTGGAATCCCTCTCAAGTTCTCCTGCCTTCTTGCGAGGCTGACCCTGGAGGAAGTTAGAGGAGTTGAGGAACATGGAGATCGCAGAGAAGCTGCTGGTGTCCAAGCTGGTGGAGTTATTAGGAGCCTCTTCATCGTCAAAGCAGCCCGAATCCGAGGTGTAGTCCTTAGATAGGCTCTCGATGTGGCGTAGGGGCTTGTTGATGCTGGGGTGCTTGGGGCTCTGCTGCTTCTCTATGCTGTCAAAGGTCTTAGCCAAGTGTTTGGCATCCAGCTCTGCCTCCAGAGCCTTCTGCTTCCTCATGTAGAGGGAGGGCATGCAGGAGCCTGGTGAGATGACGGCAGCATCCTTGTACTTCAGCGGCCGGTTGGTGAGGAGGTTCCTGAGAGCCGCGGCACTGCCCATGGCGATCATCTTGTGCTTGGAGTTGATGAGGTTGCGCAGCATACTAACCGCCCCCAGGTCCCACAGCAGCTCCTGGTCCTTGGGGCTCCGGGCAGACAGGTTCCATAGAGTGCCGCAGGCGTTGCTCACGATGGTGAGGCTGTGGGATCGCAGGTGCTGCAGGAGGGTCTGCAGGCAGTTGTGGTCTCTGAGGATTTGCCTGGGAAAAAAAGGAAAACATGACGGAATCAGAACTCAGACAGAAAACATTTCAAATTAATCGCTGACTGGCAACACGATATTATTCCTGCTGCGTTTACCGATAGTCCTCTCGGGTAGCAACAAGGCTGGAGATGTTCCTTAAGATTCCTCCACCGCTTTCAATGATAGCCAGAGAGTTGCTCTGGCACTTGTAGGTGAGCGTGCTGACCAGGAAGCCCAAGGCCCCGTCCACAGAGCAGATGGACACCTTGTTCTCCGTGCTGTGGGCAGACAGGTTCCACAGGGCACTCAACAGGCTCTTCAGGGTCGATTCCTGGAGGTTGGGAGAGGGAGAGGGAGAGAGATAGCGAGCATTCAGTCTCATTGACATTAAATTAAACATGGATTATATCAGCCTGTTCATTCAGTAAGTGTTTGCTTAGTTGTTTCTCGAAAAGTTTATTTTATTAATCTCATGGGATTAAAACTCAGATTCCAATTGGCTAATGCAAGTTCAGATGACAGTGTGTGCCGCTGTCCAAACTGTCGACTGAGCAATCAAGTTCCTCTGCATGCCAGATTTATCTGGATAAATACTTTAAAAGATTTTAATAAATAAGACTGTCATAAAACAGATATTGACTGCCGTTTCCACTTTGTAGTGGAAAACTGTTCCCCTTGGTTTGATTGGTGGCTGTCCGTCACTATTTAGCCCTCCAGGCAACACTTTTCCACCATATGCCTGAATGCCAGTCTATATTTCTAGATCGATACGTTCTTCTTTGCTTGCTAAATGGGGAGCCCAGTTTTAGCATAGTGTCTGAATGTTAGTTTACTTTTTCATGATGCGAGTTGGTCTGTAGACAGTGGGTTCTCTGCGGGATATTCTCTCAAGTGAATGTCCAGGAGGTTCTCCAGTTTGTGTTATGGAGACGGGGGTGAAGGTATCTCACCTTGGTTGCCTGCAGGGCGCAGGTCATCAGCGCGGCCACGCTGCCCACCTCCCGCAAGATCTTCTTGCTGTTGATGTCCGCCCGCCACGACAGGTTTCTCAGGATACTGGAGACAACCTGCAGAGGAAGGGCGTGGGTCTCGCTCAACAAGGCTAGAAAGTGTACTCATGACAGCACTGGCCAAAATGTATTGTCTACTCAGTTTCTTATAAGTTTTACTTTTTATTTTGATTGAGTGTTTTGAAATTAATGTTGCTTAAAATACAGGAATCTAGATCTGCGACAGGCTTACCAACTGAGAGAAAAATAGTAATTATACTGTATATACTTATTTAAAAAATCTAATGCACCAGTGCTGCATACCAAATTTCCATTTCAGTTGAAGGTTGTAGGAAAGTGAGCAGGCTTGTGCTGCAACTGGGATCATCCCCAGGAGACTCTTACCTGGTGCTGCTCCTCACTGTCTGAAGCCAGCTGGGCCACGATCGCCTGCAGGCAGCCTTTCTTTGAGCAGAGCATAGCCTGGGCAGGAAAACAACCAGCACTGAGGTATACTCAATTTGAAATGTCACATCCTACCGTATGTCCAGCGGTTTCATAGCATTAACAGTTTGCCTTTTTACTAAGAAATCTACCAGTTAAAAACGACAGCTGAACGGAACGAAACCCCCTGGACGAGTGCCGCCGCTCCCCTACCTTGTTGACCACGTCCCCGAAGGTGAGATTGGTGAGTGCCATGCCAGCGTAGCGCCGCAGTGCCGTGTTCAGAGGGTCGCTGTTCATGCCGTACAGCTCATGGTCCAGCTGAGTGAGGTCAGCCACTGCCTGCAGCCCACCTGAGACACACACACAGATGCAAAAGTGATTTAAATGAACACACACTCATGTAAATTGAGTTCCCCTCTCAATTTGATATACAAATAGCAACAATGACATCTGTCACAGCAAAGCTTCCATATCCAAGACTGCTGACATTACTGTTTTTAGAGAACAGCTGGAGGAAGTGTGGGTTACTTAAGTAGCAACCCCCCGGTTTATCAGTGACCCAGGACAAGCTATAGCACCTGGTACCAGATTAGAAACGTTTTCTCAGTGTCACCAACCTACTGTAGCTAAAGACACTATTAGATGACGATATTTAACAATAACACTGTTTTACTGTTTGTTTTCAATACACAAGTTCATTTTTTTTTTTTTTTTTTTTTTTTTTTTTTTTTTTTTTTTTTTTTAACACACAGATCTAATCTGATATGGATATTTTTATTTATGAAAAACAGTAACATTTCCATTCTGAAAAAAGCATGAAATTCAGCCAAGAGTGGGCAGTAACTAATGCCAAAACAAACTGGCATGCAGGCTTACAAAAAGATAAACCCAGGATCCCGCATGCAGTACTGAAATGTGCTCAAGTGAAGTCAATTATCAAAGAGCTTCATTCTGCAATATGAAAGTGGTTTCAGCCAGGCAGGAAGGGCAGCGCGCTCACCCAGCTCGTTCATGGCTCTGCGGTACTCCTCCTCGAAGGACAGCTTCATCACCGCACACATGGCCTGGCAGATATGCGGCTCCACAGGGTCAGGGAGGGCTGGAGAAAACAGGGAGAGAGAATCCATCAGCCTTGGGGATGCAGCCCTCAGACAGACAGACGCACACACAGGCACAAACACGCACACAAAAAGAAGCAGGCAATTTCCTATTTGTTTTGAGAATCTGGCCCGCCCTTGTACATAGGCTCGCGGACTTTAGGGTTAAACCTTCCCTTTAGATTGTCCTCACAGTCTTGCCAAACCCATTCAAACCCTGAATGGGATCCTTCAAAAGAGCCGTACTGTGGAATTCACTGAGAAACACGTGGCTGAAAAGCCATCACTTGGTCAGCCCCGATATAAAGCATCCCTTCAATGGCTGACTCCAGCAGCACTACCCACCTGTGCTACTGTTCTTCCCCTTCAGGGCGGCGATGTTGCGCTGTGCCTCCAGCCAGTCCCAGCCCCCCTCACAGTGCGCACGGATCTGCTCCAGCACATGCAGCACCCTCATCTCTCTGTGCGCCTGGCCCTCGTCCTGCTGGGAGTACACCATGTTGTGCAGGGCAGCGCTGGCGCGGTTGCGAGCTTCTCTGCTGCAGCCTCCTGCCCCCGGCCCCGCCCCATCGTGCAGGATCTGCACCAGCAGGGGCACGCAGCCGGACCTGCGCATGGCCAAGCAGCTCTCCTGGGAGCTGGACATGGTCAGCAGGGTGCGGGACATCTCCTCCCGGTCCCTCGACGTCAGCATGGACAGCAGCCAGAAAACCATCTCCACCTGGGCATCCACAAGGGGCAGGAGAAGAGAACTGAGCAAGATGCAGGGCACTGCTACAGTGTGTAAGTCATTACATTGTGTGTAGGGGGCTCCTGTTATTAGAAGAGATCTCATTCGGTTTGGACAAAAGGACTGTAAAGCAAAAGGTAAGCTGTTCTGGCTGCTCAAACTGGTTGAAATGATCAGATATACTGGAATTCTTAACAGTGATGAGAGTAAAATGTCATTTAATTAGTATTATTTACATTTCACTTTTCTATTTTAGGTTCTTCGCAATTGTTCCGAGTTATTTTTCCCTACATTAGAGTTTGTCGTGCCGGGACCAAACAGACTTCCTCATTTCATTAACACTAGGAGGCAACAGGTGGCTGTGTGGTCCAGTGATTAAAGAAAAGGGCTTGTAACCAGGAGGCCCGCGGCTCTAATCCCAGCTCACTCACTGACTCACTGTGTGACCCTGAGCAAGTCACTTAACCTCCTTGTGCTCCGTCTTTTGGGTGAGACGTTGTTGTAAGTGACTCTGCAGCCGATGCATAGTTCACACACCCTGTAAGTCGCCTTGGATAAAAATGTCTGCTAAATAAACAAATAATATTAATAATAATTCACATCATGTGACAATATGACATTTCAGCTCTGCCAGTTCTGCTTTCTTTGCATTTATATAAACTGAGAGCATGTTGGGCTGGCAAGTTGAAAGGTCATATTGTCACATGATGGAACTCTGTACAGTCCTGGCACTTAGGATTCTGCAGACAAGCTCAAAGCCAGGTGAAGCTATTTCAGTATTGCTTGATAACAACTTTAATTTGCGTTACCTTGTAAGTAAGTAATACTAATAATTTAAAATTTAGTTACAGGGTAAATATTCATACATAACCATGAAAATACTACATTAGAAGAGACTTTGTGCCTAGTTTTCCGGGAGTAATATTCACACAGAGTCGGGTACAGCTTTACTTTCAACCCATTTTAGCCTGCACTGAACATGGCAAGCAGCTTACATGCATGTCATTGTAAATGACTCCGTCCTTACTTTGCTTCCCTTGTCGCTCAGTGCTTCTGAAACGCAGTTATTCGCTGTGCTCTCGGAGTCTGGGAGAACTGGTTTCCCACAGGCATGGATCTGAAAAGAAACACAGAGTAACAATGAAGCCCTGCCAAAACACTGTCAATAAGGCGTGCGACCTCCACTAATTCATTCAGAAAAGGTAGTGGTGTAAAGCAAGGACTGCGCTCCAGAATGGCTTAGATGTGATATTTGGGAGTCCCACATTAAACATCAATACCTAGTGCAGGCTTTGATGCTCCTGCTGTCAGCGCTCTATCCAAGCCTATCAAATCTGCTGTCTTCCACAGAGACAGGGAGCTGCAGTCTATACTACATGCCAGTGATATGATTTTCTTGCCACATTAATCAGGTGTGAGAGTTGCAGCTCTTTGACACAGTTGCGTGTGCTCAATGCAGGGTTTCCCACTGTGGGACCCTCTACAGCTGCCGGTTTTACGAGCAAGATATTATTTTATATATACACATATATATTTAATAATCTACTAGGTTGTATATGTACAGCGTACGAGTAATTTTAAACAAACTAGGCTTCATAGAAAAGACAGATTATCACTTATTTCATATAATAGATTCTGTATTCAACGTAAATCCCTCTTCTAATAACAGAACCCCAAGCCCTCAATATGACAATTAACATCATGTTTTCCATCAATTGCCCATGGACTGAAACAATAGAAACCCTATGATGCAGACATCTCCCCCAGCAAAAATGGTATATCCTATTCTCAGAAAATAGCATTCACTGCCACCAACATCAAATTGAAGGTATTCAAGGATAAATAAGCCCCCCCCCCCCCCCCCCCGGAAAGCCAACGTACCTTTATAACTACTTGGTGAGCAACCCTGACATCTCCCCGGTCCCTATTCCATCGCCATAGCAACCCTTTCAGCTGCTGCAGCCACTGAATGCGCTCAGAGAGAAACGTTTTTTCAGACAGAACAGGCAAAGGGCTCGGCTAGACGAGACTAATGCTGCTCAAGGATGGAAGAAATGTGTGTGTCTTGGGGAAGGGCGGGGGGGGGGGTGTCTTTCAATTAGTGCTTCACCCACCCAAGCGCAAAATACATTCAATTCAAGGCCTGGGGGTCGTTTTTGATTCTCTTGGTTTGCCTCCACCCCCCTGAAGCCTGCAACCAGACTGCAGACAATAAAACATGACACCTAATATAATAATAATTCAGGTAAGGCCAAGAGAGCAATGGGAGGAGGCAGGTCATTTTAATGGCTTGTTTTCATACCTCTAGTTCGCTCCACTGAAGGAGGTAGGGAGAGTTGCCAGGGATTAGAGCTCAGCTGCGCTTGACAGGCGCGTGCAGCCACTCTCAACCAACCAATCACAGCGCAGGAGGCTCAAGCCCCAGCCTATTCTGCATAGCAACACCCTGGCAGTGAGCTTTTTACTACCAAACCACTAGATCTGCTGATAATGTGAGGAAAGGGGCAAACTGCAGCTCAGCACAATGACCAGCTGCACCACCTCAAGGTTACAGTGATTAGAGGTTTGTTTGGTAGTGTTTAACCCTTTGTTCTAAGGTACACAGAGTTGCATTGGTTCAGAACTAAGAGGTGATAGTACAAGTCCACTGGTGCAATATTACTGGGTACGATTTCCCTATCTTAACATACCAATGGAATCCCAATGGTAGGAACACAATATATATCACGGTATTCCAGGAACACACAGCAATATTTGTTCCAATTCCATTGTTAGTAATGCTGTGCTCTTCGAGTGCTTCTGCTATAGGGTTTCTCCAGGGTGATACACCGGAATTAATGTATATTGGGGAATATTTCCAACAGAGCCTGACTATTTCCTCAGGTTCATAAAACATGCATCCCCAAACCCAGCAGGGCTGACTGTATGATGGGGGAGGGAGAGAGATCAGAAGTAATCCCTACCCTGCAATCTGACTAATAGTGTTGTGAAGGGGTTCAGAGAAATGAATTACCATGCCAGTGCCAGTAGGGTGCAGGGCCAGTATAGAAAGCACTGGTTTGATTTGATTTGTCTGGAAGGTGTTTAATTGGGGAAATCAACAAGCCCAGTATGTTCTCCAGTCATCACTGCTGAGGCTGCTCCTTGTGAAAGGACAAGGTCTGGAAGATGGGAACTGACGACCAAAAATGAAATATTTACGTGGAAGTTTAGGATTCAGTCCACATGTGACAAGTAGATTTCTGCACATATAAAACAACTTCTATTGTAAATATTTTGGTCATCAATTGTAGGCACAATTCTCAACTTATAGACCCCCGGTCCAGGGCTTCTCAAAAGAAATCTCAAAAGAAATCTCAGTTTCTTAACTAGACCCTTCATTTAAATAATAATTTGCTTAATTCAACCTGTAATTGTTCTCAGCTCTGAAAAAGATTTAAAATGTTACAGCTAACTAGAAATTTGCAACTGTTTATGAGCAGGAAACAAGTGAGAAGGTCTAATTAAGCAACGATTAGTTCAATTAAGGGTTCAGTTAATTAACTGAGAGCTCAGTTGGAATGAAAACCAGAAGACACAGGGGGTCCCCAGGACCGGGGTTGAGAAGCCCTGTCTAGCCCCCTCAGTGATTTGTACTGGCCTGCTGATGAGCTACACAAAGCCTGATTGAATTCAACTGTAGCCAACAGAAAACTACATAACTGCATTTAAAAACAGAGCTGTGAAAAACAAAGCTATCTGTCAAAATAAATAAATAAATAACATTTTTATATGTGTCACTGGTACCAGGCTGGCAGGGCTCATCCCTCCCTGTGTCAGTGTCACTGGTACCAGGCTGGCAGAGCTCATCCCTCCCTGTGTCAGTGTCACTGGTACCAGGCTGGCAGGGCTCATCCCTCCCTGTGTCAGTGTCACTGGTACCAGGCTGGCAGGGCTCATCCCTCCCTGTGTCAGTGTCACTGGTACC
>NC_054560.1:272388-290617 GCF_017654505.1 Polyodon spathula
TTAGTTCTCAGCTAGAAGTTATTAAAATGTATCCAGACCAGAAGCAGCTGTAGAGTATGTAGGAAGCACAGCCACACTAAAAATCACTGGATGCAGCAATTACAATGAAGTCTAAAATAAGATATTATGCTCTATTAAAGATGTCAAGGACATTCTAGCATGGCTTCAGGTTTTAAGAATACATCTAAAATGCAGTAAAGTTAAAAAAAATAAATAAACAGGGCAGGCCAGGTCAGACATGGAAGTTATTGAATATAAAAACAGCCAGCCATCAGAGGTGCCTATTGCCAAATACTGCCAATGGGATTCTGTGCGATTTGATCCCCTGAACCACTTTCAAATTAAAAGTTGGGCAAAAGTTGTTTTTTTTTGTAAAAGAATTCCAAAAAAAAAGTGAACTTGGAGAATATTAAATGAATGATTTGACATTTAGGTGGCAAAGAAACACAAGAGGGGAAACCCCTTTAGGAAGCTTTAGTGAAGGAAAACACATGAACTGGTCAAATACACTGAAGGGAAAAATGCTTGCAAGAGTTGTCAGTGTGGACTGGATTTCCACAAGAGGCTGGCCCCAACATTACTGGCTCTTCAATAGAAGATGAAGGCCAGGGCCTTTTGCAATGCAGCAGTTTCATACTATGTGGATCAGATTCCTATTACAGTTGCATTTAATTATATTGAAAAAAAAAGTTGGGTTTAAAACACGGCCCACTTGCAAGTTCACATTCTTGGCTTCATAGCAATTAGATGTTTGGTTGCAGAAATACAAACTAAAAATGTTAGTCTACCATTCCACGAAGCCAAGTAGAATTCTACAGCCAAGTGAGCACCATACAGAGATATTCAGGACTACCAGTCTCAAATATGGAAGACATACACCCATAGAAAGATCTAGTATAAACTAACAGCTGCTATAAAAAGCATTGCACATAGACAGATATCTTTCCTCTGATCTCTAGGTGCGATTACTGAACTGCTATCTCCAGCAGCAAAACCCCACCTTCCTCAGAGCTTTTGCATTAATGAAATTAAAAACATGAGTACAAGGAATAATAGCAATGTAATTTGAGTGAAGCATATTGCTTTGCCCTGCCACCCTTACATTCCAGTGCAATGAGGGAACACTACTAACCTCAGGGTTCAGATTGCTGACCAGCAGGACCGAGTGACCTGAGGCGAGGCCGGGGAAGCCCATCCTTCCTGCAGCAGCAGCAGCAGCAGCAGCAGCAGCAGCAGCACCAGGGATACCCAGAGAGGCCAGCGCCCCGGGAACACCCTGCATCGACATGCCTGGAAAACCAACACAAGCAAAACGCAGCGTTCGCTTAAATCAGGCTACTGAAGCACAGAGGATCAAGGATTCAAGAAAAATTCAAATAAAAATCAGTACAGAGAGATTGGTGCAACTTTTGAATTAAATCCAAAATTAAAATATCCTAGCATGTACTGAATTGTTCCACCAAGTTAAACACTGAAAAGACAGAAACCAAGAGGACTTTCTACTGGGATTCTAAAATACAAACCCAACCCCAGTACTGGCCTAGCCATACATCATAGAACAGAGATACATGCAGGGACAGTAGAAAGGAAGGAGTGTAAATGCAATACACTAATAACTGATCTCAGAACATGCGTAATTGAATACAGGAGACAGAGCTCCATGCTGGGGTGTTACTGACCTGCAGCCTGTTGAATGGCAAAGGCAGATGGAAACCCAGCAGCTCCATAGGGGGAGGCTGAGATTAGACCAGGAGCACCTGCAGGAAAGAAGCAGCCAACATCAGGCCAGCGGGGAGAAGCATGTGCTAGAGAATCCAAATACAAAACATGCTTCTTTATTTTAAAAGTTAAGCAAGGCTATATTACACCAGGAGAACTGACCTGAGAAGTCGCTACTGTTTGATAGTGGATTTGGCAGTTAAAGAGCAAGGAGGTGAAGTGATTTGCACCATTAGGCTCAGGTGCAGAGGTCAGTGGCTGAGCAAAGACTAGAAAGAATGGATCCCCCAAGCTCTCAGGCCATAGTTTCAACCATCTACTTTCAAAACAGGACTAGCAATTCACATGGTTACTATCTGACTTGCACACCAGAAAAAATGAATTAAAATTAGGGAAATTAGTGAAGGGTCTTTATATTAGTACAATACAGTACTTTTGTCAATGCGGTCAAAATGCCCTAACTTTAGTCAAAATCAGTGAATTATCAAAAAAAAAAAAAGAAGTGAAACATTGACTGAGCATTATACCCTTATTCCAGTCATGGCGATTTAAAACAGGTTGCACTATTGAGGGAGGCTCCAGCAAACACTTGACATATTGGAAATCAGTGGTTCTTGTGGCAGAATTTCCTGCAACCTCTAGTGTGCAAAACTGAGTGTCATTACAGAAAATCACTGTAGTGACAGGCGATTGCCAAGATGTACTATGCTATACTTGGGGCTTGAAGTTTTCAGGTATTATTTGATCACATGATGTCCCTTTAAACTTATTTTTGGCCAAATCAATTAAACTCAGAAAAGTCACTTGTTTTTATCTTCACATCTCGAGTGAACCAGATTCTCTTCTCCTTCATTTGTAGTTCAAAACGGACATGACAAATTACAATAATTGTTCACAGCTGATCCTAATTCCATTTCATTACTGCAGTCACCAAGTTATCGCTGTGCTTTAGTTATTTTCACTTGTTTAACATGAGCTGTCCTGACAGTTCAAACCCTAGCTACACTGCACTAGCCAGCTCTCCAGTGGAAGAAGGACAGGATGAGCAGAGTGACATTTACCTAGTCTGAAACAGGCTTCCTTACCAAAGGCGGCAGCCATGCTCTGATGGTCGATGGAGGGATGGCTGTCCCCAGTCGGGAGGTCAGGCCGGGTGTAGTCACGGCTCTTGTCGTTATTGTACTTCACATTCAGACTGGTCAGCTTGGAGAAGTCAATGCGCAGAGTGCAGCAAGCATTGTAGATGTTCTGTCCATCCAAAGACTGCAAGAATACACAACACATTATAAGGGGAAACAACCAGCCACTAGAGGGAAGCCAATTATTTATTCCAGTAACTCCCATATCCACAACAGAAACAGTCATTCGTTCATCTGTGGAAATCTGAATTTCTGAATGTTTGTCAAACTACTGTATGTTTATGTACAATATATTACACATTAGCAGGGCAGCTGTGTGAGTTATGTTTGAGACCAATTCAACTATTAATCTTTTCACCTTTGGTCAATAAGGCCAGCACTTGGCTTCAAATCTCCATTAACCTCATCATCCCTATTGCAAGCCAAGTTGTTTTAGTCTGCAAGGAAGCTGTAGATCAAACTGTCCACAGGCAGAGGGCGCCACTTACCAGTTTAGCATGCTGAGCCGCCAAGGGATCTGCATATTGAAGGAGAGCCTGAAACTGGTTGTTTTTGGTAAATGTGATTATCTTCAATACTGTGCCAAACTTGGAGAAAATCTGGGGGTGGAAGAGAAAGAGTTAGAGGAAATGCTTTTCCTTAAGTTTAGTTATTCTGAAAGTGTATGGAGCGCAACTCCTAGTCAAATGTTGTCATTTAGCAAGCGTTGCTCAAAGGAGGTCATGCACAAAACATTTTGGCCTACGTATTCCGCAATCCATCTCCTCCACTTGGATTTTTCAAACTTCGATTACATATCAGCCTTCTGGATCTGGGTTAAACATACCTGGTGCAGGACATCCAGCGTTACAGGGTAGAAGAGGTTCTCTACAATGATGCGCAGGACGGGGCTCTGACTGCCCAGTCCAGCAGTGTCCACAGTGCCTTGCATCGCTACATTCCCCGTCTGGACAGCGTTCACAGCCTGCAGGGCTGCTTGTGCTCTCTGGGGATGGAAATTAGAACTCCACTCAATACTTGGGTTCAGCAGGAAAGTCAAAATAAAATCTTGGCGCTATAGGATTGGACGAGCGAGCCATTCTGAATTTTGCTTTTTCTTGAGAAAAAAAAAAACCGCTCACTAAAGCCACAAAACCTATTCTAAACTGCACTCATACCAGGAATAAAATACAAAGTGAAAAATCAGAAGCCTACATGCTCCAGAATGCCATTTGTGCATACAAGTGTACACGAGTCAAAACATACATATCTTATCCCTCTACACACAAACAATATTTACACTGCAGAGTCAGTTTAACTGCACCATTTGCTCCTTTAATTCTCAAACTGCAACTAGCCACACAGATTAAACAGAGCACTCTGCTGTGTCTCCATGGCTGCAATGGTATGCGGTTGCCTTAGGAACAGTGTTTGTGACAGAGCAGGCAAGGTACAGAGGATTAAACAAGCATTGTATATAAAAACAGTATTGCAACATAACATGGGCTGGGCCAACAAACCTTTCACACCAACCTTTTTAAAAGGTAGTGGAAAAGACTAGGGGATTATAGATACACGATATGGGTAGGCTTGGTGGCCCAGTGGTTAAAGAAAGGGGCTTGTACCAGGAAGTTCCCGATTCAATCCCCACACTTGTGACCCTGAGCTTAACCGACTTATGCCCTGTTCTAAAAAAAAAACACCCACAAAACAAAGACGTGCAAGATCTCTAAAAAGGTTCAGCATGAAGGAGACAGGTAAGGGGTTCCCAAAAAAAAAAAAAAATTGGCTCAAGGTTTCTGATCCACAATAAATGCATGAACTCACTGCCTGATTAGGAGAATTGTCTGTCTTGAGTTCCTTGTGGTTGGAGTACTGGATGAAGATGGGGTGATTCCTCAGGACAGGGGTCACTGAAGAGTAGTAGCTGACCATCGTTTGTGCTGCTTCCTCCGTGTTCATTTCTAGGAAAGCCTGTTGCAACAGAGAACAGATTGTTAACATGAGTGCTTGATATAAACCTCACACGAGCTGCAGCTCTACTCAGACGGGGATGGCCGGCGACAACAGGGGTCCAGAAATACTTCCGTTTTAAACTAATTTCTCCAAAATAAAAGTTGTCAAAAGCAGTTCAAAGGGAGTTGATAAAAAAACAAACTTATCATAACTGACTTGCATCCTTACTCTGAATCAGTAAATCACAGCAGCTTAGAAGTACTTTGCTGCAGGCAGATGGCTGCACAGAAAAATAAAATAAACAAAGTGGTATGCATCTCCCACAGCTTGTAGTGGACATAGCTGTAGACTGGGAACCAGTACAACCTGAAATCAAGGAGGCTGCATCTTTGGTCAACTAATAACCACATGCCCCGTTTTAAAAACAGCTGAAAATTGTCTTCACACAGATGTGTCTACATTCACACATACCTGGTTCTTTCCTTTAAGCATGAGCAGGTTGGTGACTTTACCGAAGGGCAGCCCCAGTGAAATGACCTCAGCTTCATTGACATCGTTGGGAAGTTTGCGCACGTGAATCACACGCGAGGGAACCCCAGGACTTCTGTGGTCTCCTTTAAACTTCTTACTGTCGTTGCCATTGGCTGATGAATGAAATGAAAGGATTAGCATTCATACATGGTTCTTGTTTTATTTTTAAAAAACCCACCACAGCCGTCTTTACTGACCTGCTGCAGCCGAATTGCTCATGATATAGGGTCCGTTAGGGACGCAAGAGGAAAAAAGTTCGTCAGATCCCCGCTACAAAAAGAGAGAAAAAAAAAAAAAGTTATTTGGGTAACCAAATCAAGAGACCTTAAAGTCTGAACAGTAGTCATAAGGAACCGTTAGCAAATCCCATAACTGTATAACACATCTGATGTTTAGGCAATCGGCTCGCTTTACCTTATGGGTATTTTAAAGTAAATCGGTTCAAGGCAAACCAGCACTGGTGCACTTTAACTGGTTTATCCATTTTCTGCTATTTACTGAGGTACATTGCATATCATGAACAACCACTTCTATATGCAGAACCCCCTACCCCACCTCTACCCAAGCAAAGACAACACTATCTCTTTGAAAGGCAATACCAAAGATAACAAGCTTTGATCTCAGAGATATGGCTCCAGTACCAGCCGGTCACTGGTACAGCTTTTGTGACAGCTACCTATTCAGGGATTCATCAATTATTAAGTCTGCATCTCAGAAGGGGGATGTTGTGGAGTTCATGCAAGCACCTTAAAACACGCTGACCTCATTGAATAGATTTTTCTAAAATGTTCTTGCTCGATTATAAAACACAAACCCGACAGAAGGGACAACTCACCATAAGAATGATTGTACAATACCACACTAACCTAACGAACCTATTGTTTGGAATCTTTTTAGTTTGAAAGATGTTTGTAACAACCATTTATAAAACACTGTAAAAGATACAAAAAAGTTTAATTTCAGTGACTGTAGCTAATGTGGCATATTGAGTCTCAGCAGGGCAGGCGTACCCCAATCTCCCAGCTGACAGGGGAAGCCCAGACAGCCCTGGTCCTGCTCAGCCTCTCAGGTTACTGGGAACAAGGGCTTTCACAATGAGTGTCTCTATTCAAGAGCCAACATTGGCAGTGTGAAGAGTTTCTGTGAGAAAGGAGAGACACAGGATTTTCACAGCCTTTCTGCCCACCTGCAGCACCGCATTTTGAAGTTGGCATGCCAAAGTTAACTTTTTGTATTTTATTTTTAAAAGGGGAGGGGTGTTTACACAGCAGCTCCTGCAAGGCTTCTCACTTCCACCAATGCACTTCTGATGAATGCACATAAGCACACCTTTGCAGCCGCCCCACAATGAATAAAGAATTCTCCTCCCTCAAAGGGTCACTGATCACCTCCCCCACAGAGAGAAAGCCTGGGTATTTAGTGAGGCTTTTGGAGGGGAAATTCCAACATCAAAGGAAAACAGTTTATCATCTTCTGGGTCAGCAGTCAGGAGGAATGAGACTTCATACAGATGAGCAGTTACTCTGGGAGCAACATCCCCATTGAAATTGGAGGAAGTTTTGAAGAAACCAACACAATTTGTAATGCATGAATTAACTTCTGTGGCAAGCAATATCTTAAGTGTACTAACAGTGCTCAGCAACTACATTCAACAGCGGTTTCAACCAACATGCAAACAACCCTCAAAACACTACACCAGCTTGTATTAGCCAGTTAATGCCTCAACACAATGTAACACTTGTACCTTATCATCCCTTAATTATTGGCAAGGTTTAGGACACACTCCACCAAATGATAAAAAGCAATCATCTTGTTCAGCTTAGCGTTGCTTTTAAAATGCATGGGATTCCATTAGTTCAGTGCAAGGACGTTCCTCCCCCCACGATTCAGTGCCCAATGGAAACCACATGTAGTGAGAGAGTGGGGTGGGTCCCTTGACAAGAGGCCATTTCTTTTGAGTAAACAGACAGCCCAGATCACAAAAGCACCAGAGACCATCAAGCGTTTCCTCTGCACAAGCAGGGAAGTCATCTGGGCTCCAGCATGCGTTTCTGAAGTGGTCTCAATGCAGGGTTATTAATCAGGACAGACCGAGGGCACACAGAGCTGGCTTTGTCTCCCTCCATATATGAGAACACAAAACCCCTTCTTTGCCATAAACCTCCAAAGCAACTTTAGCCAGGGCTAGCAGTTTCTAAAAAAAGGAACACATACAGCCCTATAACACACCACTTAAGAGACTGAAGTGCTTTGCAGTCAACAGCATATGGCTGCAGCATTATTTATTTATTGCGTATAAAATATTTAAGTGCACAGATATTGCTTCATTTGCCAATTCAAATATATAAATCACCAACTCCAAATAAATGGGTTTAACAGCCATACCAGTGTGAACTCATTACATCTATGCATTTGTCAGTTAACATGAAACAACAGAAGCTTATTCAACAAGCTTGGGCCTTTAATTGGCTTCAGGACAGGTTTGTAAAAGGCATCCTTCCCAAGTGCAGAAGCTAAAGGTCATAAAATATTGACAATGCATTGCTGGAAGGGAGATGTTGCTATGGCAGCAGCCCATTGTCCCACCTCAAAGGCAACTCCACCCTGAAAGTTCAGGTGTTGAGTTAACCGTGGCACACAGCCCAGGCCTCGCCTTGCTCTCCCGACAGCCTCAACAGAGGAAGGATTCATGCTGCATACAAATAGCTATAAGGTTACCCGAAGGAAAATTACAGCGAGTTGAAGCGAGAGAACTCTATACCATTAACCATGGCTATGTGGATCATCCTTAAAAAAGGCAAGATGTGACATTAATCTTCATAATTAAGCTTGGTCAACTAAAGGGCGACCACAGGGTCTTGATTTTTGTACATAAATTACACACACAATTGCCAAAGCTTTGATCAAATTAGGCAGCTTAGCAAGAAAATTCCCTAGCTCTTCCAAAAAAACTGGATTTAAATTCTCGTGACCGAGATCCACCCCCAGTCAGTCAATCTAGTGCTCCACTTAGTTTATTACAATTGTTTATAGTTGTAGACAATAAATCTGCTGTATTCATTAACCAAGAATCCAGGTATATTCATTTCGGTTCAGCGTAGAAACTATATAAGGTTCAAAGTCTTGTCTCAAACACAAGAACGCCTCTTCCCTAACACTAAACATTAGCAATTTCAAAAGAAAGGCAATTTAATTTTTAAAATTTACATTGTACACAAATTAAACCTCTCCCCCTGAAGTGGCTCCCCACTGAATGTTCTCGCACCTTTAATATGCCCCCTCCCCCTCCCTTATCACTTCAGAAAAATCAGCACCCTCAGTGCAAACAGGCCCAACGCAGGCTGTGAACATGTCTGTTGAAAGGCGGCTGGGACTATTTGCATACCATGAATAGGTCCCATTCATCACGTCGTCACCCACTACATCTCAGACAGCCTTGTTTTTACAGGGCTGTCTTCAACAGAAAGGTAAATGACCAGATCTATTTACAGTTTAACCCTAACCCATCCCACCTCCCTCTATTTAAATACAGCTTGCATGGGCAAAACAAAGGCAGCAACATATTTCCAGCAGGTCTGGAGGATTAACCTGTGCCACGCCTGGTTAGAATATCCACTCGCTGCCAAGTCTACTGCTTCAGGGTCACTTTACAGTGAAACCATGGTGTTGCTACAGTGGTTCATGCAAGCTACACCCACAACAGACTAATAGGATAAGAATACAATGGGTGTGAATGGTCCAGGAAAACAAAGGAGTCAGGTTTAGAAGATTTTATTCAAAAGGAGAACACACCCTACATTAGCAAAAATAACAACCTAGGCTAGTCACAAGCAACCCCTACGTCAAACACAGGACCAAATCAAATAAAAATGCTATTAGCAGATTCTTTAAGCCTTCACTCCATTATGTAGAAAATCACAGTAAATCATAAAATGTATTCACTGTAATTTAAAACCTCAATGCTAATGGCATATATTGACAATAGGTGAATGACTTGGCATTAACAGCATTGTAGAAGCCACATATTGTTGACTTCAACTTAAAGCCGCAACCACATTCCTCACTAATTATAGCCCACATTCTCCCTCAGTCAAACATATTACTCAGTGCTCTTCATGACTTAAGTTTATAGCAAGAAACTACTCCCTGAGGAAATGGAATATAAACCTTGTAACACACCAGGGAGGAAGGCCACAAGCACACAGTGCAGGGTAATGGAGACTCCCTTCCTGCGCTGATAAGCTCCCTCACTCAAACAAACAGCTTCTAAAAAGGGGGAGGGGGAGGCAGGAGCCATGCAGTCTCACTATGATTAACTCTAACTCTCCCGTGTATAAAAAAAAAATTATATATAAAATCATTCTGGTGGTGACTTTATTCAAGTCCCTGTCCTTTGTCCTATCCAAGGTGTCACTAAACATTCCCAGAACATACTTTGTTTAGGCTGGTTAGGATACAGGATTTAGTGAGCTTCACAGGGCAATAGGTACAAAACTGGATGATGGTGCATTATTTCAAATCCAAAGCTCAAACCACAGTAACCCACTCCCCTACATTACAATATTTTCCCATTCTTCTGTATTTGTTAGTAGAGGATATGAAACTCTGAACTGTAGACAGCTTGATTTATAGAGCAGCTTTGGCCATTGTACTCCAGGTGGCTCAACTCCAAATCGGTGTGTGAAAACTGGCCGGTTAATAAGAGGTTCGCTTTTTAAAGACACCGAGCAGTTAGCGATTAGATCAGGCGACAGCGGTCAATAGCAATTAAAGAAGCTAGCGGATGTAGATACCGCATGCTTTACATGCGCAAGCCTGTCTGTTGCATCCTGTTGCAAACCCTCAGCAGAAAGGCAGCTTCTGAACAGCATTCAGGGCGCCAGGAAGGAATGTATCCTCTTCATTCCCAGCCGTACATCCAACCACAAAAAAATAAGGTTTCCATGGGAACAGCCATGCTTGTTTCTAGGTCACATGCTTGCTGCGCCCATCTCACCTCCACAAGCAAAGTCTTGTCAATCCAGTTTAACAGATAGTCACACAAGTTGGAGCCATTTCACAAAAAGACATTTTTGTTCCATAATTTGGAAGTTTACAACCATAAGTTCTAAACATATACCCTAAAAAGTGTTACTCTCTATTGAAAAGGTAGTTTTACTTCAAAATGAAGGAGAAACTTTGGAACAAAGTTCAGAAAGACAAACTGCTTAAAAACTGCTGCACAAGTGAAATAAAAAAAAAAAAAATCAAAGGTCTAGCTAAATAACCTGGCGCTTATGCAAACCAAGCTGTAGTGCAGGAAACACGACAGTCACAGGATCAATTGTGTCTTAATATCCGTTCTATAAAGGGCTACACTAGGGAACGGTACAGTGCCCCATTGCTTTGTTCATTTGCTGGAATTAGAGCTGTAAATACGCAGTAAAGTCTCCCGGGAGCTTAAAGTACAAACAGAGCAGCCTGTCAGAGTAGAATGACCACCTTAAAGAAACACATGCTAGTTTATATCCAGGTGACAAGGCTCGGGATAAATGTTAATAAGTAATAAGGATGTATCCAGTGCTCAGTCCCTGAAGTGTTCCGTTACCTAAAAAGCACAATTCAAGGAGGTTTTTCCTCATGTTGTGTTTTTACACACCAATAACCCAAACTATAAAATGTTCAGATATTGATGGGTTAGCTACACTTAGAATGGCTGTGTTAATTTTAGTTTTTTTTTTTTTTTTATTAACTCAGCAAGACACCTACATACAAAAGTTTATTCAGAGTTAAAACCAGGAAATAGCAATATCACAATCTAGAACAAATAATTGTGCATAAAATATTTTAGTTGCATCAAGATTAAAGAACAAATTACAATTCATTGACAAACCAGCCTGGTCAGGAGTTCTGCTTGTAGAATAGCAAAACACTAAAAAAAACCCAAAAGCCACGAGGACATTCCTCTACCCTATCACAAGCCGGAGGTAAAACAGAGAGAGGCCTGATTTGGGGAGGATGACTGCCCAAAGGGCTACCCCCTCGAATACAGAGCAGATTCAGTTTCAGATTTAAAGTTCAACAGTACTGCCTTTTGTTACAATCAACATCTAAATCCTCCAACAATTTCTTAGTGAAGTCCATTAAAATGCTTCACTATAGATACAAAGTGGCCACATATGCAGTTAAACTCTAAGCAATCAATACACCTTCCCAATAAAATTCAGTTATTTCAGTAATACACTATGTGTATCACATTTCTAACCCCTCCCTTATCTGCTGTGCTTTGAGAGCCAGTGCCACAGATATATATAGATGAACAGTGCAGGAAGTGTTTGAAACAAAGGTTAGCACTAAACTATAAAAAGTTCCCAAAAGCATAAGAAACAGAAAGAAATGCCTACCTTTGTACCAACTGTAATATCGTGGACACTGCTGTAAAGAGAATAAGAAGACAGTAAGGTTAGATAGCAGTAAAGATGAGGTGGTAAAATAAAACAAAAAAGTTAGTTGGCTGCAGTGATGTGTGGTGTAGGCATTAGTAAAGACTGACACACACATTAGGGAAGACAGAGAATTGTTCCCCTCAAACAGAGCAGATGTGCAGTACAAACAAAGCATCACATTATGGTCAGAAAAAAATATGCATTTTGTTTTCAAGATAGGGTAAAATTATCCGTTAACCTTCCAACACAAATACAAATCAGGACTAGTGACTAAGATCACCTTTTCCATTGTGATCTTGCAACAACATTCAGGACAGACCTGTGACTTTGCATTTCATTTAACAGTGGAAGCAGGGCACGGTAATAAAACTACAGCCTCGTTCAGAAGCTGCAGAATAGTTCCAAGAAAGAGGCTCGAAAACTGGAATAGTTGCTGCAAAATCACCACCGCAAGGAAACAAGAAAGTACTGTTCAAAATTACTACAGGCATTTCCATCCGTGTTATACAGTCCTTCTGCAAGCCCTGCAGGCAGTCACGCTTCCCCACTTTGATACGTTAAACAGCCTGCACGGTCACTTAGATACTGTGACTGAAAGGGGAAGAGGGGCATTTGAGATACTGAGTCTTTAAAAGTACAATTTACACCTGGATTAAGCCCCGACGTGGGCAACAAAGATGCTCGCTTTTAGTAAGCAGGATGTAGTTAGGGGAAGCCCAATTATTTTTTTAATGCTCTCAAAATCAGTTTCAATTGTTAGCATACATCAAAACCAACAGTGGCATCAAACCAAATTATAACCTTCAGGTTTAATACTAGCTGCAGTTTATATAAAAAAAAAAAAGAAAGATGATAAATCATCAAATGTGATGAGGCATTTGACTAGCAGATCAGAACGCAATTGACACGCTATACAGAACAGATTTAGTGCTGTTGGGGCATGCACAGCTTTTCCAGACCACCAGGAAAGAAACGCCCAGAAAACTGCATGTTACAACAAGTTGTTGTGTGAGCACTTGAATCAATGCAGGGAGCAGAGGGTGCCACAGCACAACACATTTGATATAACTATAAACATGAGAGCATTGGACTGTTTCCATACTTCCTAGACTGTAAAACAAGTCCATTGTCACATGGTGGTCAAGAATCTGTTCAGTGCCTCTTAAAACAAGGATTGCAAAACTTCCCATGGCCCAGTGCAGACAGACTTGTATCTGGTAGCCTAACCCCCTGAACAACTTCCTTTTATGACTGATATAAATGGAATTGTTCACAACACACACATTCCAGGCATCTCATTTATCATGCAGCTGCACATCTCATTTGAGCAATGTTAAGCTGAAAAGTTGCTTTATTAAAAACAGCTCTCACATTCCTCCCTTATATAAAAATGACATTTCCAGAATGGCCTGCAACTCATCCTAAGTCATTTCCACTCTGCATCCTGTTTCTCATGCAACCACCCCACAGGAAACCCAAGACAAAAGCCCTCCTCTGCAATCCTACCAGAAACTCAACTGTCATGCTAGCTTACAACATGGAAAAAAAAACAGATGTTTTTACTCAAGAAGTCAAAATTAAATGTCAACTAAGCCCAACTGGTGCAGTTAAATTTTACAAAAACTGGTGAAAACTCTGACCAAGCAAACTATTACAAGCTTGACTACTAATTAGCATGCATGCTCCAACGATTCTTATTGCATCAAGTCCCAATGTTAGCAGCCCATTTTATTTGGCAAATTAAATGTTAGTATCAATGTTAAATAAGCCACACTAGCACTGCATTCCATCAAGTTATGAATACAAATTGACAATGTGGAAACTGCTTTAAAAAAGCCACTGATGCATTAAAGAGGACTCCACCAGACCATGTAAACAGTACTTGCTAATATCAGGAGAAAGGATTAGGTGGGGTACAAAAAGCAGCTTCAAATTTTCAAACATCTAGAGTTTTACAGTTTTATCTAATTTAATTCAACATTGGCATGCAGATCAGCAATCAAGCACCAGACCAGTCCATAGAAGTCTGTTTGTAGCTTGCTCAGCACCAAACCTACTTCTGAAACCCAATCAGGCACAGCAGGATACTTTCTTCTTGATTAAAAACATACCAAGACTGGCCTTGTTCATGAAGCGCCATAAACCATTCACAGTGGCTGGATTTAACGTAATAAAATGAGCATCTTAATTCCAAGAAGGGGTTAAAAAATTTTTTTAAAAGGTGCTAGATACACGCTTCAGTGCAACATTTCAGGATAAAACATGCCTCCATCAGGTGTGAAAACATCCAGGTAACCAAGACAAAGGGCAAGATCTTAGGCTTCAGATTACATGTCACCTGAAACCCCTGGTTCAAATTACTGCCTGACTCAATGCAAACATACTGTACTAAAAATGTGTTCAGAAGAGCACCAGATGGCCATTGCACTGTAGCTAAAGTACCAAACATGGCAATATAAAAAGGACAATGAACTTGTGTTTAATTTTTTTTTATTCAGATTTATCTGAAAAACTTACTCTATTTCAGCAGCGTAACCGGATCCCATAGGATACAAATCAGTCTCTAGACGGCTGCAGGAAGAAAAGACTCAACTTAGTTATGACTGCATTAAAGGGTTCTGCAGTCACAGGCCATTTCCAGCATTATAAAATGATCAAGTAGACGCATGCATTTTACCTGAGGGGGCCTTTTTCAATCTACTGCTGAATCATGAAAAAAAAAAAAGCCTACTCCCATCAAAATAAAAAGTTAAAGGATGTATTTTCCCTGGGAACTGCAAGCAGAGATCCTATCTTACATTTTCAAAATTACACAAAGCCACATAAACTTAACCTCGGTTTGACCAGATGCTGACAATGCATGTTCTCTATAAATTCGCTCCTTACTCAAGAATGAGAAACCAAGTCAAAATCCTGCAGAGCTAGTTCTGCTAGTAATTTCTGCCCAAGGGCAACATGCCAGCGCTTATAATTGAGGATCACAACCCCGTAATGAGGGGCAGGCAGCTCTAGAAGGAAATGGGCGAGGTCTAGAAGAACAGGTTTGGCTTAAGTGGAGATTTAAACTTAAAAAGCACTAGTCAGGATATTCAGTTTAACTTAAGTTTATCGAAGCAATCACTTCAGTTTAACGCGCCTCCATCTCTGGCTGGCGCTAAGTAGTAAGATTATGGGGGCCAGGTATGAAGATAAATTAAAGTCTAAACTGGGTTAAAAAGTAATTTCATCTGGTTACAACAATGCCATGGAGGGCCTGTTCAGACAGAAGGCAGAATTGTACACGCTCGCTGGTATATAAAAAAAAAAAAGGCAGGATTGCAGTTGCAACTTTGTTAGTTTTAGCTACAGTTACTCAAGGTTGTTTCACGAAATCCAGCCGGAGTCAGCGGGAGAAAATAAATAGCCTCTAGAATTTTTCCACGATTGATGCCCTGTAATTTTAACAGCGCCTTCTACACAACCGCATACTGAATTCGTTTATTTTAACCGACAATTTAACCCAGCACGATTTGCTATGAGGAACTCTGCTCCAGTTAATTGATGGTTGCGTGTGTTTCACTTCCCGGTACGTACCGTTTCGCACTCTACCATACCAACCTGTTGATGCACGGTGCATGATGAGCAAAGCAAGCTACTGCCACGACAGGATCTAACCTACAGTGAAGCGTCCACTTATAATGGGCTTTGTTTATTTAAAATGGTTATCAAAAAAGGCGTCATGAAACCGCATTACTAGTAAAATATTAACCGATTACGTAAATCCTAGAAGAAACCGCACCGTAATAGTTCCGCCTAAGAAAAAACGAATCTTTAATCAGAAAAAAAAAAAAAAATCACCTTAATTAATTAAATAAACTAATCTGCATCCCTAGTAAACAAATCACGCGCGTCATTTATATTACAAGAAAAGAAAAAGTATTTTTACACCAGCAGTGGAGTTCAAGCATCTTTGTTTAAACGGTGTTATTCTGAACGCTGTAACTTTGAACCCGTGTTTCTGGACTCATCTTTGAAGCCCAGGCTACTTTCAACTAGCTTCGCCTCTTTTAGCTCCCCCGTGTCTCTTCAGTGCGTTACCGGGGTCAGCTTTACCACATTTTTCAGTCAGAAAAGTGCTTTTAAGTTAAATTCCCTCCCCTTTTGTAACTTTACAAATGTTACCTCTAATAAAATACGTTATGTTTCGTTAGCGTGTAACTTTATTTTTTTATATATATAGTTTTAAGCGCATTAAGTATCGGTTTACTCACCCGTCCATTGCACAACACAGAACTACAGAATCAGAGCAGCGCCAGATCAGCTTCGCCGTGTTATCTTATACCTCTACAAAATGGCGGAGAACACCGAGGCGTGCTCTGATTGGCCCAGCCTCCAGACAGAACGGCTGAAGGCGGGATAAAAAGGGCGAACTTTAAGTCTGATTGAGTAAGGCGGCACTCCATCAAAGAAGCGTGACAAGCCTAGCTGACTGGAGCGCGGTTGGATGGACAAGGAGTCGATCAAACGTTTGTCCGCCCACTTCGCGCGATGTGACTGGGTAGCGGGCTTGTCCGTCCAGTTGCCGGGGCGTGGCGTGAGTACGTGCAGTTCAAGGAGAGGAGGTTGGCAGTGGGAAGTGAAGCGCAGGAGCGTATTGGGTTTGGGAACGCATTTCCCTTCAGCCCGTGTGAGTCACGGCTCAAGGTTCATTAAAATTGAAGGGGAAGGAGCGATGATCCCTAGGGCGTGGAGTAGTTGAAAACACATCTCTGGTCTTCAATTTTCTCTGAGCATTGAGAGACTGTCAGAAGTCCGCACCTTAGTAGTAAACAGTTTACACCTCATCAAACTTTCTTAAAAGGACTTTCGATCATCTGGTTAAAGACCCCCCATTATGATGAACGAATAGAGTACGTCTTATGGTCAAAGTAGGAGTCAAAATGTCTTGCTTGGTTTTAAAGTTTGTATTCCAGTGTTTATAGTAAAGTAAGAGGTAAACGATAATGTAACAAACAATAAGTGGTTTCAACTGTAAAATATACCACAAAGGATTTTTAATAAAAATTTTACAAGAAGTGTTGAAGAAAAAGGATCGTTATTTAGTTTAAAGTTCAATTTCAGTTTCCCTAATATGCCGTATTAACGTAGAAGTTCACTGTACGTTTACAAAGTACGTCATAATTTTCAGACAGATAGTTATCTACATGTTGGTAAATATCATTTCATCACAGTGTGCTGACATCAACACTTTGCTATCACTATCGGTTTATGGTGTCACAGAACGCCGGGCCTTGATTTTATTTTATTTTATTTTATATGCAGTATGTACATTTTTGCTAAAAAAAGAGCCAACGTATCAGTATGTTTAACATACTTTTGTCAAGGGAAAGTGTGGTAACAGCACCCACTTATTTCTGTTTTCACCTGTGTGTCTTTAATCAATTCCAGGGTGATGTTACAAGCTTCAAGTAGCTGCTGCACGGGGGTGAATCTACACTGCGATAGGAGCAAGTCAACTGCACTGCAGAAGTCAGAGTGAACATGCAAGTTTCCAGTCAATTCATTTGAGCAGTCCAAACACGGTTACAGGCTAAATCATCAAAACAACACCTTTTACGGCCATCATTGTGTTGCTTTGACGTTGTTTTGAGAATCCTAAATGCCAGGACTGTTCCTCATTTCACTGGAAACATGTGACAATGTGATCTTTCAACTGTGGCTCTCTGTATAGTGTAGAGAAGTTCAATAGTCCTAGACCCACGTGAATAATCGAAACCAGGGCTGTCCAGGGATCTCACTGAACTCCACAACACAGCTAATTTGATTTAGAAGAGAGCCCCTTCAATGCTGTGAATGGGGTTTGAGCGAGGATATTCTGTATTGATAGTACAGTCAAAACGGATTTTCTTGTCCTAATGTTTCCTATATGCTACCTTTTAGTCAGTTTTAGTTTTCGTATTAAACTTATTTGAGGTTACAGTCCCCCCCCCCCCCCCCCCCCCCCCCCACCCCCCTTAAACTATGAAAAAAGTTTCAGAGACACAGTCAGTATTCGTTTATTAGCCAAAGGCTAGACAGCATTGGTATTTAGATTCTCCATCGTTTATATTCACGGAATAGACCACACAGCCTGTAAAGCTAAACACGCATCTACTGAAAAATGGGAAGAAATAGAATGTGTTATTTTAACCTTTAAAAAAAAACAAGCAAATGGCCCATTCGTGAGAAAAACTCTTTAATAGGGCACAGGCAGCCCTCAATTCATGGCCCCAGTTCTGGCCTCATCGGGAAATTACCAACATAGCTCGAATTCCGTGCTCAAAAGTGAGCATTTTATTTATAAAACACATCCCGCCGCCGCTGGATCTTTCCAGAAAATATTTAGACAATTTAATCCGAAGGGTCACGTCAAGCAGTCTGAAAGCAAGACGCATCACGCTCTCACTGGCAACATTTCTGAACTTGTTTTAATACGCTTGATTACGCGAAGCTGTCGTTGTC
>NC_054560.1:291117-316117 GCF_017654505.1 Polyodon spathula
AATGCATTCAAACAAGCACTTATTTTTCTGGTTCCTCGTTGCTCTCTGCTTAGTGTTGTTCTTTGCTTTACTTTAATTTGGACGCTGCAGCTGTTTCCTCATACCACCTCCCTCTGACGGACATTACATGTTCTTATATATGCTGTCCATTGGTATAGTTTGCATATCAATCTGTTACTTGTAGGTTGCCGCCTTGTGTTTCTGTTAAAACATTATGTTTAAGGTTTTGAAATGTGTGTATGAATTACGTTTATTATTGATTGTAAAAAAAACGCATTCCACTATACATAATAAACTATTGTTGGGTATTATTATAAATACAAGTTGTTGGAGTTGGTTGAGGTAAGTCTGGTTATTAATCAGCCTGTACTTTGTGTTGCCTGCAGCCTGGAGTATCAGGTGTCTGCATGAAAACCTATCTGCAGGAGATCAGGCGTCAGCACGAATACCTGCCAGCCAGCCTTTCATCCGAGATTGCTTTCCGAGCGAGCACAGGTAACGCACCTGCCGAGGGATGAATAATTAAACAAAGGTCAGGACGTATTGCCTCTACAGCAGTGACAGCAGTTGAACACGTCAGCTTCACAATGACAGAATATAGCCAGCCGACCTGCTTAATATCACCCCCGCTATTGTCACTGGTTATATAATGGGGGTCATTGGGGTAAGCGCCTGATAATATCGCTTTGGTTATCATTTTCACACTGGTTAATATCACATAGTCAAACAACTGAATTCCACCCCACCTCACACACTATGGGGAAGATTAGCAATACTGAAATGCTTCAGAGGTTTTGAATTATTACAATGTGTTGTACATGTATAATACACTGCATATTGAAAGGATATTTTATCAGTGAATACTGTTTTAATAATAATAACCTTTATATAGCGCCTTTCATAGTGGACCACCATCACAAAGGGCTTTTTTTAGAAGATAAGAGACTAGGGTGTGTGAACCATGCATCATGCTGCAGAGTCACTTACAACAACGTCTCACCCGAAAGACAGAGCACAAGGAGGTTCAGTAACTTGCTCAGGGTCACACAAGTGAATGGCTGAGCTGGGATTTGAACCCGGGACCTCCTGCTACAGGCCCGTTTCTTTAAACGCTGGATCACACATCCCCCCATATTAGCAGAACAAGCAATAGAGAATGATAGCGCAGATGCTTGGATATTTAACCTATAGGATATTAAATATCAATACGTCCAGCAGTGTGCACGTTTATTACAACATCACATTGCTTCTGAAATCAAACCCACTGGAACCGAAAAGTTGTCAAAATAGTCAAATTAGTGATTGTTTCATTTCTGTTTAATTGATGACTTTAACAGGCTACACATGTAATTAATGTAAAATAATAAGAGAAAATGAACCCACAGCCTCAAATGATAAAATGCGTGATTATTTAGAAGTTGTTTAAGATGCCTCATTAAAGCACAAAGCGGTCTGACATTTTCACACATGAGTGCCTATTGTTTCTATATCACTGATTACTGAGCGCAGCAGGTAGGAATATAAAGGATATAGATGACAAATCTTGAGGTGTTCTAATACATTTGCACACTACTGTAGCTATTAAATATGCTTCTTACAACCCTAGTTCAAATGACACTTTATTAACAAATTCTGATTTGGTGAAACCCACCCCCCCCCACCCCACACACACACACACACACACACACACACAACACAAACAAACTAGTGTCCCCACTTTGCCCCAGGCACAAGCAAGCCTCCTAATTAAAGGGGGGAGGGGGGCAATGGAAAATGCAGATCGTCTGCGCGGGAGAGCAGGCAAGATGGGACCTCCTCCTCCCTCCTTCAGAAACATCTGGAAGTCAGCAGTGACTGCCCTGTGATGTCATTCAGCATGATGATCCTGAATGAGGTTTCCAGCTGCTTTCTCAACTGAACAGTAAAGGGAAAACTGCCTCAAAGAATCCCTGGTTAATAAGGGCTGCTAGGTTTGGTTTAGTTTCCTAAATGGAAAAAAAAACTCTGCTTGTTGTACCTACTGTACACATCATTCATGTTATTTGGTTTCTTATATTGCTTCTGTTCGTACACATCCTTGAGTTATTTTTTTTTAAAGTTGGAGCTCAGCTCAGCATAATTGGTAGCATGAAACATGCCTGTGGTTAGGTACTCACTAGGGTTTTAGATGGACTGGTTGAGTTAATTGCTGCAGATGCAATGAGTCTGGTGGCAAAGGTATAATATAACCAAGGGTAAAGGCGAAACTGGAAACGTTACTCTCTAAAGTCAGTTGTCAGTAGTACTTGGATGGGAGAAGACAGTGAGAAAGACTTGTAAGAAATGTAAGAAATTGAGATGACCTGATAAACAGTGAGTGCACACTGCTAAAACGTTACCTCAATACAAGATGGTTCATACAGGTATATTACTTCTACAAATGTATAGATTTAAATAGCTACAGAAAATATTTGTCTCTCCTGTATGTGGCGTTTTGTGAATGACATTTGTCTGCTGTCTGCAATGAAATATGGTTTTTATATTTTTAATATGGGCCGTTGCAATTGCTGGTGAACAAATGCTTACTGGTTTTACTCAGGATCACCTACCTAGATTCAGTAAGATTCATTTAACAATTTAATAGGTTAACCAGAATTCCAATTTCAGGCAGGTGATAGAACAAAGAGAAGGAGGAACCTTTTACTGGACTAACCTAACAATAATTAATCACACGCTTTCAAGACCTCAAAAGTCTATTCTTCAGGTGAATTGTAGGGATTCAAAATGGGTTATTTTTGTTAAAGTTCTGATGCCACCTTTGAATGTAATCAATCTCTCTTTCCTACTTTCACCTGAAGGGACATTTGAGGTCTTGAAAGCTTGTGATTAACTATTGTTTAATTAGTCCAATAAAAGGTATCACATCTCCTCCTCTTTGTCTATCATCTCTGGACTGATACGGCTATCATTTCATCTATCAATTTCAGACAGGAAACTCATGTGATAGATTTACTTTTCGAGGATATGGATTGGCGACCACTGGAGGTATTGTTTATCGAAGGACAAATAAGACTGACTCGATTGACAATTTGATCTGGTATTGGAGATTACCTGATTTGATCGAAGGGAGCTCCCTACCAGAACCACAACTTTGCTTAATGTCTTGAACCAGTATGACCAGTTAAAAAACAGCGCAGCTACCAGCTGTGCCAGACCAGCGCTGGCCCTGGTTGGAATTTTGGTATTGAATGTTGACGACTAGCTAACGTGCACAGGCCCTGTTGTCTGGCGCTGCCGTTTTACCCCTGATAGCAAGCTATTCTAGCCCTTGTATCCATGTGACTGCTAATGTCTCCTATCAGGCAGCTCTAGAACTGTCTTAAGAACTTAACATTGGATAAACATTTCTTAACTTTCTGTTTGTAATCTCAAGCAAAGGGTCTGATCTTCTTGACTACAAAGGTCTAGCACTAAAAAAGCAAGTCACATTTTTGCATATTTACTTCACTGAATATTACATTGAAGTCAGTACAGATTTACACATTTGAAATGGATAAAAAAAAAATCAAAAAAAAATCCACTCAACATGTTTGGAGACACAAGTTGTCTGAAGTGCTGATTTTCTGAAGACGGTTTATGATATGAAATGTAAATAAGCCGTGCTGTACACAGTTGTTACAAAGTACCACACAACACAAACATGATAACAGTTAAGATGACTAACCAGGTTTTTTTCAAGTATAAAGATAACAATAATCAAGGTCTTTTCTTATCACTAACTGATGTTACCATAACAACACCCCTAGTCCCTTCAAGCCGTGAAAGCTTCCTCTTGCTGCAATGGATCATGTTAGCAGTTGAGCGCCATCTGCTGGAGAAGAAGGCCACATACACAGTGGTGTTTTTGGTTGCGTTTACTCGGTGGAATTGACACCTTTAAACTGGTTATATTGTGAAATGTAAATGTAATATAATGCAGTTTTCCCTGGGGACCTCTAATCAAGTTGAGAGTGTTTTTCTCGATTACTCTTTGGCGTGTCAGGGCAAAAGAAAGTACACTCTGTTGATTAGAGATAGTTAATAATAATAAAATAATAATAATAATAATAATAATAATAATAATAATAATAATAATAAAAACAGACTAAACGTCATAAACAACAGACTAAACGTCATATAACGTATATCTGTTTATGTGGAACACACGTTGCGTTTTAAAGTTTTCGAAACAGCTTGTCTGACAGTCTGAGATACGAATTATGCATCAGCTGCAGAGTCACTTACAACAAAGAAAGAGCAAACATTAATTATAATAAATAATCATAATTAAATAATATAATAATAACTATACCTTGCCCGGGTATTTATATAAGCCTTTATTTTTAATGTCCAAATTTTGAAAAAAAAAAAAAAAAAGTAATAATAAAATAAAGTTCCCTTAACTTTGAAAATAAATAAAACTTTCACTTATTGTAATCCGGGGAACAAAGGAATTTAAAATTCTTTTAAATGATCACATTTACATTTTGGAACTTCGTGGCTGTTGTCTTCGCGTGTTAGTTGTCATGTTGATTTCTGAACAGAGACGCGGTTTTAAATATAAACTATTTTACTGTCGATTAGATGCAATTTACTCTGGCGTGAGGACTCACAACCTTCGTTAAATCAAATTTATCATTCCCGGAGTATCTGAACATATACCCGAGAGCGGGAAGCAGTCATACAGCCAGATTCCATCAGGAAATGTCAGAGGTATTATTATTATTATTATTATATTATTATTATTATTATTATTATTATTATTATTATTATTATTATTATTACACTATGTAACACAATTTTTGTTCCTGGGTAGTAAGTGTTATTTAGAAGTGAGATCTTTTAGAATTTAGAATCTACTTCGTAAAATCTCGAAAAAACTCTACTTCTAAATCTTTTGTAGTCATTTTTGTATTACTTTAGTATAAACACATGTTAATTTGGATTCATATGTTGTTTTTTTCTGACTTTATGTGAACGAAAAGACACACATTTGTCCGTTTTCCCATTGGAAATAGTGATATTTTGAAATATCACTGCCCTGGTCACAAAAGCAAAGTTTGTGGGGAATAATAGCCATTTTCTATACTTTTGAGGCATAAGCAATTAGGAAATAACACTTACTACCCAGGAACAAAAATTGTGTTACATAGTGTAATTATTATTAAATCCATAATACAATCAATCTTTAATAGGGGGTTTGAAGGGCTGCCACAGGGTTTATTTGACTTCTGAGAGAATTACACTTTTGATTTCCAGCTAATTCAAAATTAAATATTATTTGAGTATCCGAACATGAAAGCTTATGTTGGTTGCTTTGCAGTGTATTCAGGCTTGCTCCTTTTCAACCTGTGAAAAAATCACCTCATTTGATCAGCTGCTGATCTGAAGCAAAGATTACATTGAAAATGATGGCATTAACTATGCCTTGCAGTGGCTTGAAACCTAACCTCCTGAATACCACAAAGTTCCCTCAGCTTTAAAGTAAGAGACGCACTACACACATTTGTATTCATATTGGCTGATGACAACATTATTAATAAAGCACTGAAAAATCCCCTTTTGATGTACTTTACAGTCACACTGTCAAATAACCCTTTCTCAGGACCGGGAGATGAACTGGCACCTGGGGGTCACCCTGGCTGACCTGTCAAACCTGATGACCTGGGCACACAGCCACGGGACCATCTGCCGACAGACCCCTGGGCACCAGGGGTCGCTGCAGCTGGGCCCGACGGGCGAGTGCACTATGATGTGGATGTGTGATGCGGGGCATGCTTACAACTGGCCCTTCACCCCTCTGTTACCTGCCACCCCTGCCCCAAACCCCTGGGGAGAGGATGAAGGGCAAGAGGGGGGTCAACAGTCAGGGAAGAAGAGGAAACGAAGCCAGCAGAAGCGCTCAAGAAAAAGAAAGCACAGCCCCTGCGAAGAGGCCACCAATGTGGGCTCAGACCTGAGTGACTGCAGCCTCCTCACGCAGGCCTCCACCGAGAACAGGAACGAGCACAACTCCTGCAACGGGACAGCAGGGGACCTCTCTGTAGAAGAAGGGGAGCTAGGGGAGGAGATCCAACCCAAAACCGAGGCCCCAGCTGAGGAGGTGAACCCTGACAGAACCCAAAAGGATTTCGGAGTCAGGGTCAAGGAGGAGAACGGAGAGTTCTGGGTCGAATTCAAGGCGCCCTCCCCACAAAACCTACTCTCGATCCTTGAGATTGCGTCTTCAGTACAGGACGGGGACTCAAGGCCTATCTCCCTTCTTGGTTTACCGGGAGAATCCCATACCCTCACCAGCCACAAAGCATCCCACTGGGATCTGAGCACTCCCACAGCTCAGGATTGGGGGCCGAACATGGGCAAGAGCAGCAGGGCCGCCCCACCTGGAGGCTCAGTCGACTGCGTCATTCTGGGACAGGACTGCCTCGCAGATTCTCACTCCGATCCTAAAGGCCCAGGAGTCATGCTATTGGAACTGGATGAACGTGGGAAACCCAGAAGCCCCACCAGGACTAAACTGGAGCCCTCCAGTGAACACCAAACCCTTGATCCACCCATTATCTCTGGGGAACTGAACGAGGAGGCTCCCAGCCCTGGATGTGCCGTGGTTCCCCTGTCTTTCAGAGAGAATCTCCTTCAGGAAGGCAAATATATGAGCCCATTTCTGGACACTTCACAGAAAAGTAAGTCATAATGCCATTCATGACATACAGGGTGTGTTCCTTTGCCTTGTTAGAAGGGCAGCTGCTTCGTTACTCTGCCTCGCTCCCAGAAGAGCTCCTCTGCTCTACCAGCTTTCATCCTGGAAGACCAGAGGAGAAGAGCAATGTTTTTAATAAATCTGAAGAAAAACATCTCTTGTAAATATGTATAATTGTAAAATTTTCATATGTAAATGACCCGACGCGAACGCTGATTTTTTTGCAGAACAGCTCAACACACCGGAGAGCAAGACTCCACCTCGCATCCTCGGTGACATCAAGATCTTCAAGGACTGGCTGTTGTCGCAGATCCCTCCAGAGACGAGGGAGGTGAGCTCCCTGCTGCCCTCAGAGCTGGACAGCCGCCTGGCAGCCTTCTTCGGGGTGGTGCGGCGGGCCAACGGGGCTGACTTCAGCGCCAACTCCCTGGTGTTCTTCCATCACGGCGTGGAGCGCTACCTGCGATCGGAGGGGTACGGGCTGAGCCTCACCAAATCCCCCGAGTTCTCCGGCTCCAGGGAGGCCCTCCGATCCCGCTTCCGAGAGCTGTGGCGCCAAGAGAAGGAGCGCGAGACGAAGGCCATCGAAGGACTGGGCTGCGAGGAAGAAGAGGAGCTCCGGATGAAAGGAGTCTTGAGCCGGCTGAGCCCAGAAGGGCTGCTGACCCTTGTCCTGCTCAATAACACCAGGGCCTTCGGGAGGGCCCACCTCACCCAGAGCTGGCCTGTTTCCTGGGGGGATTTCCGGCTGGTGAGGGAGGCCGGGGTGGGTGATGGGGGTGAAGGGGTGACGGAGTATCTGGAATGGAGGGACCTCCGGGGGAGTGAACCCCACCCCCGCCTCTACAGCACCCCTCAGAATCCGGAGCGCTGCCCCCTGCAGGATTTTAAGGAGTACGCACGCAGGCGTTCAGGGGGCTACCTGAGCCCCCAGGACCCCCTTTACGTCTCCTGCAAGCCCATGAATAGTGCTTGGGTGGAAACCTGGTACTGCAGGAAGGCCCTGCCCAAATCCAAGATGGAGAAGATGGTGAAGGTCCTAAGCCAGCAGGTTCTCGCTATAAGGAAGAAAAAAGGGATCAACTGCACAGGGATCTAGCTGCCATCATTACAGACCTGGGACTGGCTTTGTTACAAGGCTTCACATTAGTAGTTTAAGTGCGCCTAGGTGCACCTCAGTTGTGTAACATGGTGCATATGTTTTGTAAATAAGCTCCTGTGTGTGTGTTTTGTAGTAATTGCAATGCATACAATACAAAGCAACAGTTAGGCAACTTTTTTTCCAGCGCAGATTGCTCTATAAAGACCTAACATTGCTACAGAAACTGAAGAGCACACTGCAGTCTATTGAATTGATGTAAACAATGTTGTTAAAACCATTAAAAGAAGGGGACTCTGTGAACCCTCTAACTGTGCGTGTGAGTCTGTGTTCCCGAGGCTTGGGAACATTTAAACAGCATTTAGATTCTGTTAATATCAAACAACCTCACTTACTATTAGGAATAAGCCATATCAAATGGAACATGTCCTGAGAGGTACAGAAACACTAATGGAACACAATTAGTGATAAACAACTTGGTCTTCAAAGTGCTTGATTTTACCTATAGTTTTGTAACACTGCTCGTTTGAATTAACACAGGAAAGTCTTTGATACAATCAATCAATCAATTAATCAATCCTTATTTTATACAGCGCCTTTCATAGTGGACCACCATCACAAATTTACAAGATGCAGTAACAAGAAGAAAATCCATAATACCTTAAATACAGAGAAATGCATAATAAATGAAATACAGTAAAAAAAAACAAAAAAAAACAATGCATACTACATTAAATACAAGTCATGAGGCTGTGCTCCAGCTGTTTTTATGCACACATTGTTTGGGTTCAATGTTTTTGGAAGTCTGTAAGATTTTGTATTCTAATGAAGGTGGTTATTTAAGGCAAGATTGACTGTATAAACTAAACTGAACGCATTCCGAACTCCGTAAACTTGCTGGGCTAAGCTTATCAAACCCTTTCTGTAGCTTTAGGAATTGGGTTTTTATTTATGAATTCATTTTATTAAACACTATTCATAGAAATAACTAACATTTATGGTAAAAAGAAAAGAATTTCTGTCAAAATAATTGTGTAACAGAATTTATTGAAAAAACAAGAACAAAGCATGCAATGCTCAGGTCTGTACCTGTTTTAGGAAACCTCACATGAGAAGTTATACTTTTTATAAAACCAAACAGCAGGCTTGAAGCTTTTTATTGAAGTTACTGTTCAGCAATTCAAATGTCGCAACAAGACGATTTTAAGCAAATATTCTCACTTTTCTCCTTTTAAAGAAGTATATGTGCTTTGCTTTTGTGTTATTTTTTAGCGTGTTGGTTGTGCTTTGCTTCAGGTCAACACAGGATTTTCTAAATAAGAAATCAATCTTATTTATTGAAAAGATTGTACAATGCGCCTCTTAGACCTCATCTAGAATACGCCATTGCGCTCGAGGAGGTACAGAGAAGGGCAGCCAGGCTGATCCCAGGACTGAAGTTAAAATAATGAAATCTAGTAAGTTTTTTTACACAGAGAGTTATAAATGCATGGAATAGGTAATAGGATCTAATAGGATCTAAAACATTGTGAACATACTAAAGAAAAAATACTAGATTCTGTGCTTTAAAATGAGATCCCCCAGTAGGGGAGACTGGAGCGCTTGATGGGCTGAATGGCCTGTTCTCATTCTCAAACTTTTCTTATGTTCTAATACTGTAGCCCCCCCCCATCTCATTTCAAGACACCGTGCAGTCATTTGCAGGTTGGCATGGATTTGAGCTTGTAAAGGACCCTATACAATAATATATATAACCATATATAACTATAGTACTAGAATTTACAGCTTTATGTCCATATTTAGAAACAATAATTAAAGTTTTAGTGATCGCTAAAGTAAGTTTATTTTTGGAATATTGCTTACTTTCTCCACACACAGCTCCACCTGGTGGCTATATACTTGTGCTATATATAAAAAAAAAACAAAAAAAAACAAAAAAAAACCTGTCAACGTTTCCATTAAAGGGAAGTGCTTCAGACCATGGAATGTGCTTGCAGTAGTGTGTGTGTGTGGGGTGGTGGTGGTGGTAGTGGGGTGTTGTATTCCTGGCTGCTTTGCCCAACCTCTTCCAGCAGGGGTCACTATTGTGCAGCATGAAGGGGCAGGTTGTGTATCTCCAGGTTATCTAGGTGTTGATGTCACTGTGAGGGGAGTCTGTTCCGGAGAGTCTGCTGTAATCACATCTTGACCTTCTGCATTTCAGGTATCTGTAAAAAGTAACGGGAGAAGATTATTATAAAGTGATCACTGTCTGCTAATCCCAGTCCTCACACGAGTACCATCCATAATAATTGTGTGATTCTGAATTAAACGTGCTATAACCTCATATACCTCTAATTATAACAGTGAAAGGCAGAACTACGCATGAGCCTCACTTCCTGTGCTGTAGGTCAACCCAGTAGTCTGGTTTCACTCCTCCACTCCCATAGGAGTGAGGCTGAGGTACAGGAAGTGAATAGGCAAATCTCTCTTTATTGAATGTCCTCATTGAAATAAACAAAAAAGAAAAACCTTTCTGCACAGCAATGCATCCTGTGTGTGTGTGTGTTTATATAGATATGTCCTTCTGTGCTGAGTTTTAGATGCGCAGGTGGTATGGAGTCTTACAGGATGGGCACAGCGCTGAGGTAGCTGACTAAGGCGGAGAGCAGAAAGCAGAAGCCGCTGTACCAGTCCAGGGTGAGGGGGTACAGTCCAGTGAAGAGGAAGGTGGAGAGCACGTCTGTCACTGCCAAGCTGGACTGGAGCCAGCCGAAGATACGCCCTACAGAAGACACAGCGAGAGCCATTCTCAAAACTCCTAACTGTCATTATCACAAACAAACAGCAGTTATATTTCCAAAATGAATAAAAAACAACTGTGTACCCCTAAATGACTTTCCTCAGCTCCTTAATGAAGGGGTTGTAACTTTGAAGGTACCTGACTTTAAAAATACCCGACTTTAAAAATCATTCTGAACATTAATCAATCAAATCAATCCATATTTATTTTATATAACGCCTTTCATAGTGGACCACCATCACAAAGCGCTTTACAAGATAGTGAGGAACAATGCATAAAACATTAAATACAGTGAAATACAGGATATAGTACATTAAATACATAATGCACTAAATACAAGGCTAGGATGTGAATTGTGGATGCGTGTGTCTACAGAATTATATGAATAAGATGGCATGAAAAACCTGAAATAGAAATTTAGACAACAGCTAACAGATATCAGGCTTAAAGAGCATTGAAATCAAAAGAGAACAAGTGGGTCTTGAGAGTTGATTTGAAGCGAGCGACTGTGGGAGCTGCACGCACTAGAGCTGGGAGAGAGTTCCAGAGAGTCGGGGCCATGAAGCTAAAAGAGCCGCTCTCCCAGTGTGGTGCGCTTTTGCTTGGGTATAACAAGCAGGCATGAGTCACAGGACCTCAGCTTGCAGGCAGGGACATAGCGGGCCAGCAGGTTGGAGAGATCCTCTGGACCTGTGTGATGAAGGGCCTTGTAGGCAAGCAGAAGGATTTTGAAAGTGATCCTGAACTTAATTAAAGACATCTGACAGTGGGACTGACTTGAAAGCGAGTTGAAATCAGACTTCAACTTAGAGTATAGAAAAAAAATGGGCAGAAATTAATAATAATAATAATAATAATAATAATAATAATAATCTTTATTTATAGAGCACCTTTCATACCACAAAACACAGAAAAATGGCACAGAAAGATAAAAAAGCTGAATTATAAAAACAGGTCTTAAGCCTAGATTTAAAAGTAGATACAGTAGGTCCCGAACGCAAAAAATGAAAACTATGAATATATGGTGAATTTATAAATAGCAATTCTACAAAAACATGATACCTACAAGTGACTTTTATGTAATTCACTGCTGCAGATCGGATTGTAGTCTACAGATGAAACCCTCTGCAGCCCCAGTTTGATCTCAGAACGAGATGGGATTTTACTGGGCTCATGATCCAGATCAGAACACACAAGAGAGCTTTATTCTAGGATCTCTTTGAAGAGGGAGTATATTAAAGCAATAGACCGAATAGACCGAACACTGCTTACCATACGACTGTGCATCCATTAGCTTAGAGAGCTGGGAGCAAATGGTGGGCATAGGAATGCAGGCAAACATCATGATCCCCCGAGCTGCAAGGGAACCCAGAGACAAGCGAGGCTTCTGCAAAAGCACTTTAAAAAACTAAGCATAATGTGTGCAGACATAGTGTCAGTATAGCTTTTTGATCTTCCTATTTTACAATCAAAACTGCATTTTTTTTGGTTTTAGCAATTTTACAATTCATTTTTTGTATCTCTTTTTTAATTTTCTGTTTAACTCATTCTGGATTAGACTGTTTTTGTGTGTGTGAAGCGCTTTGAAAGGCTCTATAGAAATGCGAATTGTTGTTGACAAACAATGACAAACTTTTCGAATAGAAGTTTTTGTCTGTGTCATTGAGTGCCATATAATGTGGCACTGATGTTTGGACTGGCATTTAAAAACTTAAACAACCTCCATTCCAGTAAAAGCCAATGAAAGCATATGATAAGATGGGAATACGACTCCTATTGCATAGCAAATTCACCCATTCCAGGTTTTAATACAAGCTTGATTGGCCACAGTTTACATGCTCATGTATGTCTGATTAAACTCATAGTGAAACCTGAAATGGATCAAACTCCTATGCAGTGGGAGTCTTATTTCCATCCCTGGATAATGCCTTGCCTGTTAAATAAAGTTAGCTTCTCTTTAGCTTTTAATGAAACTGAATTTGACTGAAATTGCAACATGCACATTGCAACATGCATTATGTGGCTATTGTTGGGGCTGTCAGATTTAGCCTACTCCAGTATTCTCAAACCTCACTGTCCTGTATTTATTTTTCAAAAGCTTGTCTCCTGGTGCTCACCTGTGAAGTAGACCCAGCTGTGCTGTGCAAAGGCCATGATGGCCATACCGGTACAGTTGGAGACAATTCCAAGTAGGATGAGCGCGGGATCACTGAGCCAGCGAGAGAGCAGGAGCACCCCAGCAAAGCTAGTCAGGTACATCATGTTGGTGGCAGTCTGGCCATAACCGACCCACACAGAGTCCCAGCTGAGTGGAGGCTTGAGAACAAAGAGACAGATCACCTTCTCAGCGCCGGACATCCCCAACACAAAGAGGATCATAGCTGCAAAGAGGAGAGCTACAGCTCCCCTATCCATCTCCCCTCGCTTGGAGGAATCCGGATTCCCTTCCTCCCTCTCTGAAATGGCCGGGTAATTTAGGATGAAGGCTGAGTAGAAAAGACCTGTCCCGCACACAAGCAAGCTGACGAAGATCAAGAGGACTCCAGTTTGCCCATTGCTCATTTTGACCCGGTAGATGTACCCAGAGATCAGACTCCCGATTATGCCAGCTACCCCCGAGACAAAGTCTACAGAGCTGAGTCTCATACTCCGTGCCCGGGGGCCCGATCTCATGGCGGCCAGGGAGACCACACTGCTCCAGTAGGCAGGAGATCCTCCACAGATGCCATGCAGGCAGACACCCACATAGAGCAAATAGAGAGGGAGTCGGTACAGAATGAAGACTAGCAGGAAGGACTTGCCCAAGACGGATCCAAGCTGCGGAACCACCAGGAGGACCTTCTGCCCTCTGCGGTCTGCCAGCCTCCCCAGGGGCACCGTGGACAGCAAGGAGACCAGGGAGCCGAGACTGTTGTACACTAGGAAGAAGTTAGAGGATAGAGTCTGGGCTTCGTCACTCTGTCCACCCGAGGTCTCGTTGCAACGGCTGTAGATCGCCAATGTCAAGGCTGTGCTGTAGAAGGAAGATCCGATGCTGTTGAGAATCACTACAGGCTCCACAAGGGTCAGGAACCCTCCCATTGAAACGTCCAGCTGTGCCAAGGCTGGGGGAGTGTAGTTCAGAATCCACGAACCTGATCCAAACAGTTTCTAGTGTTAATGATAGAGATCACTAGTGGATCTCCTGTCAAGGCTGTCTCAAAACTAATTCACACTCAGTTACTGCTAATGCTTGCTGGTTTATCCAGAAACCACAGCCAGGCTCGGAACTCCAGTGCTGTTAAGTGACAAAGGTCTTGTATTAAAAGCTGCTTGAGGACACAGTGATAGAAGTCCAGCCGTTCTTGGATTCAGTTCCTACCTAGCTCTCTGATTGGAGAAGTATGTCTGGGCAGTGATAAGGGGCATAGTCCTGTGGGCAAGCAGGAACAGAATCAGAGAAGAGGAAGCAGTGCAGTGTAGGTTGAAAAAGTAGAAGTGAAACTTAAACGTTGACAAGGGGCGCGTCTGTGTGACCATGCAAGTTAGGCAAGCATAGACGTGTTGTTGTGGGGAGCATCACTCTCTTTTTCCCTCTATCTAGATACAGAATAAATCTGCTGATTGGTAACACAATTAAGGCTGTGAAATCTGCATCTGTGGTGACCACATCAACAGCTGAATTGTCAAAGTAATGAACGGCAATGGGCAAGATTTTTCAAGTCTAAAATGCAATCTAATACATTGTAAATATAACTACATAATAAAATAATGAATACTAATGGTTATGCTAATGGTTGCTGTTCTTGCATTGCCACCACTGGTGTGTTAAATGGACAGGAGTTCACTGCTAAGAAAAGGCAGCAATGATAGTTTCTAAGATATTACAATACAGTAGACCTCTGCATATAGGAACACCTCCTAAGAGAACACTTCTGCTTAGGGAACACCCTTGTGGTGAAATGAAATTTCCCCATTGGAAATGCTCTACTTAAAGGATCAGGATCTTCTCTTTAAAAGAACATCTTTTTGGCACCGCTAGCGCTTCGTTGCTAACTGACTAAAAACTGATACAGCACCGCTTTGTAACCTGATAATTCCTCCTCGTCAAACTCAAATGGTGTATTCCATCATTTCAAAACGGGCTTGTCATCGTGAGAGTAATCTAGAGCTGCAGCTGCATTTTTTAACGTGTGTGTAGGGCGGTGCTGTGTTAATAACCATTGTGTTCAAATTCGGTCTCAATTACTGTTCAGAGCTGCTGCTGCATTTTACCGTATGTAGAGGTGTTCAGTTAATTTAGTTTGTCAGTTTGTTTGTTAAAGTTAGTTTGTCAGTTTGTTTGTTATTAGAGTTTATTACCATATACTGGCCTATTGCTTTTCTCTTATTCTGTTCATTTCATAGGTTGATGCACATGTGTCCCTGACAAATGTAATAAATACATTGATATTTGTTGATTCCCATCGTGATTGGCCTTGGGATACTGTGTCCAGTGATCCATACTGTCTTAGAGAACACTTTGCTTGCTTCCCGAGGGGTGTTCTCTTAATCAGAGACTACTGTATAGTTTCCTGGCACTTCATAGCCCTTTTCTGAAAAAAGTAGCTTCCCGACTTTCTCCAGTGAGTTTTGTTGCATTAACAGTTTTACAGTCACATTACAATAAAATGGTGTGATAAAGGCTTTCCTTGTTCAACACAATAAACTATCTGAAGTGGAGAAGTGAGGCCTGGAACAACAATCCCAGCTCTATGTGAATAACTGCTGTGCCCCCAGTCCTTTTACACTCATTAATTCACCCTTGCAGAATTAAACACACTCAATTATAATTACTGTATGACTCTGATAATTACAGTTTGACACAGCTCAGTGTCGAGATTCAGTGGTGCCTCCTCCATTTTCAAAAGCTTGAGAGTCTCCTGCTCCTTTGAATATTTACTTCAAATATAAAATCCAGAATAAACTGAACAACTGTAGTAGGCTTGGTGGTCCAGCAGCTAAATAAAAGGCCTTGGTACTAGGAGGTTATATATATATTCCAGATGGATTTCTGTATATTGTGGAATATACACTCAATTTAATACAGCAGCTCAAATTTGAGTCTGTTTGTTTTAAAGGCTGCAGCTCTAATTTATTTCTCTTTAATGAAATATGCCTTGTTTGAAAGACATTTAAAAAATGCCTCATTTGTGGGAAGAAAACGAGATCTCAAGCATTTCTCAAGGACTAGGCCTGCTGGTTTGTGCTGTCAAGATTGCCAGATTCCTCCAAATAACAATTACTCATGACATGTTTGAATTAGACCTCAGATATGTTTTAGTGTCTGTTTATATTCAGAAATACATTCATGATAGCCATAATAACAGACTTATCCATTTTACAGTGAAATGTGATCCAGTAGTGAAAGTGAAATTAATATGAAGAACTGTGGCAGGGAAGGCTTTCCGGTCCTGCCAAAAGCTAGTTTTCTTTAACTTAAATAAATGCTGTCTCACAGCTTGAAGAGTCTTGAACAACACTTTAAAAACTCTTGCTTTTGTATTGACCAAGAGACTTGCAGTCAAGAATGGGATTAAATCAAAATAAGAAAGTTATTTGAAAGATGTTTTTACAGGTGAAATAAACACACACAGAGGATTTATATTTGGGTGACAAAGCAGAAACAAACCCCACACTAAGCAACTTTCTCATATTTTATTGTCTCACAAGGCATAAATATAATTTGATTGTTAATTTAATTTAATTGAATCAGTTTATTCACAACTTGTCAAATATGAGTTTATCATCACTTAAAAAAAAAAACAATCTTTCATATAGTATATATATATATATATATATATATATATATATATATATATATATATATATATATATATATATATAATATATAAATATAAAGTCAGAATAGTGACTGGAGGGCAATAACATACAAACCCGTCACTAATATTTCTAGGTTGGTAGGCAATGTAATTGAGAGATAATTGAAGGAGGATGCAAACGATTTTGTTGGCCAACACTCTAGCAAACAAATTGGCTGTTGGTAAAACAGCCCAGAGACTGGCTTTTATGGTGTGGTGACATCTTTCACTTCACCTGTGACTAGAACAGACCTGCGTAAAAAAAAAAAAAGAAAAAAGACGCAACTTTTGCTACTGACTATCACCAACTTTGTTGGCTTACGCAAAAAATAGTGTTTCTGTAAAATATTTTTTTGTTTATTAAAATATGGTATGTAGCCCATAAAATATATATATATATATAAAAAATAAAAATATTATAAAAATACTACTGTTCTGTTCTGGACTGTATTATATCAGGACTCTGGTACTAGTACAGTGGTGCTCATGCTCCTAGGTAGAAGGCAGCTGTGTGAGGAGAAAGCAGAACCGGGTCTCAAGTCACACAATGTGTCGCTTTGGTCTGGTTTCACCTACAGTGTTGCCGACAAAAACGGGTCAAAATAGTTCCGTGAGGTTGAAGCTAAGACCCGCTACTCTAACCACACCCTCAAGTTTGACTTTTTCAGTCCTCAGAATGCAAAAAAGATCCTATTGTTAGATTGAGAAGAGAAACAAAATCGTCTGTATTGAGTTCAGATAACCAAAAACAAATAGAAGAACCTCCATTGCATTGTGTTACATACTACATTGTTATACAGGCTGAATGGAGAACTTTGATTCATAATACAGAGCGCACCTATACACAGTTATATACGGTAATCTCCTGCCCTCACACAAATGTAAACACAGTTTTTGGCAATATCATATCTGGAAGTCTACATTCCTAATAAATGAATTCATTATTCTGCATATGTACTTTAGATGCCTATCTAGATATTCTGACACTGTATATTAAAACGCCTCCCTCCCCTGCAATGCACTCTGTATTTGGGGGCAGCAAGCTTGGGTTTGACCCCTCCAGTTCTGCAGGTCCAGGGTTTGAGTCCTGGTTGTCCTGCTGGTTGAGCTGCTGTGATGTCAGTCCCCTAGGTTACTCCAATCTCAGTTCCCCACTGTGATGATTTTGTTTAATCTAGTTGACGTTTCCGAATGCATTTGGCTATAATCCGATAAACTCTTGATTTTATTCCAATGTTTTTAACCTTGTGATTTTTACATGATTATGAGGAGCTGCACTGTTATTTTGTGATTATAAGAGTTAGAGTTAAACAATTTCTCTTATTGCTGGTCTCCTTTTTATTCTGCTAAGAATCTTGTGTGGCTTCACTTTTTTATTCATGTTATTTCAATGGCATAGATGAACTGCTGCATCCTGGTACCTTTTGCTGTAGGTCACACTGTCTGCAATAGGAACTCCAACACAGGAAGTGATTAGGTACCAGGAAACAGCAGCAGCAACTCTTCAGCTATATTGCTAATATTGCAAGTTGAAGCATAAAATACAAGCAAGGAACCAGTGAAAGAAAAGAGGGACCAGTGACAGTAAGAAGAGGGAAGCAAATCGCCTTCAAAACCTTGGTTAACATAACTTTACAACAATAGCATAAAAATATATTAACACATGTTTTCAGACATTTTGCACATCTGGCACCTGTAATTTCCACATTGCATTAAACAGGCTGCAGACTTTCAACTCTTTTTTGCCACCCTAAATCAGATGGGAATACCACCTGTGTCTGTCTATTCAATCTTGCGCATTTCTCTTTGCATGCTGGAATCCATTAACTGGCATACATTCTGAAATATGAATAATTTTTTCAATTCAAATAAAGACCAAGTAATAAATGGCAGGTACATGGTAGAGACTAAGTAACCTATATAAGTAATGAAGGAAACCAGAGATGACATTGAGTCGTGATCTCCAGCAGGGGGCAGTGTGGTAGTGGTTTGCAGGCAGGATGTGTGATGTGTGATGTGCACAAGTTTCAATACAGAGCTCTGGGTGCTTCACGTCACTTCTCTGCTTCATTGGTGTACATGCCTGCCTCCCAACGCAGGGCACGGCTGTTCTTGTGCCGTGTCACACGCGTGGCTTCCAGCACCTGTGGAGAGAAGGCATAGAATGGGTCAGACACTCAGAGCCATCGACACTAAACATTTATCCCAGCGCTAATGCATCACTCAAAAACAGCCCTTATATAACTGCATCATAGTAAAAGCATAGCAAAGTGTAATAGTGAAGGTATGGCAAAGCATAGGTGAGCATGGTAAAGAGAGGTATGGTACCATATTGAAAATGATTGTGTTTTGTATTTCTGTAAAAAAAAAAAAAATCCTAGTTTAGCTGAATGTACTTGATTAAAAAAAAACAAAAACAAACATTGACAACATCTGACAACAATTGCTAGCAGGTCTTGGATAGGTGAATGAAATACTCCCTAACAAGCATGCAGCTGTAACTGAGTTCGTACCTCATTGTTCACCTCATCACTTGGTTCAATACCAGCATACTGGGAAGACAAAAAGTAGAAACTTTATAAGACACCTAATTAATATATATCCAAACAATATCATCGCCCTCACAGCTCAGAGAGAGAGAGAGAGAGAGAGAGAGAGAGAGAGTGTAAATATACATGATTTTTATCACTTAAAAATAAATACAGCCAGTGTTTGCCTTATTGACGCATTACCTGTTGTACTGCATTTAGGAAACTGGCAGCCGGTTTAATTTGCTTCCGGTAAATGAAACGAAAAAGGCACCAGCTGCATCAAACATCTAATACTTCTGCTAAATATCACTCTGTCCAGTAAAGAAGGGGTATTTCACATATAAATTTAAATAGTTAGGAATATTTTCTGTATAATAGCGCTAAAGAAAATGATCCATTTTGAATGTGACAATACAATTATTTCTGCTTTAATAAATATTTTGTTTAAATCCTGAAATAACTATTTACCGTGAAAAAACACGACCCTACTTCTAATGAATCTCCTCCTAGCGGCTGGTGAATTAATAATACTGACATCGACAAAAGACAGGCACTAAACTACAGAGCTTTGATCCCAGTTAGAGCTTCACGCCCAGCCCCTGCCCCTTACTCACCATTCCCTCCTCCCGTTTCATTTTGATCTTTCGCTCCTCAAAGTCCCCCAGCAGAGTCTCGGTCAGACCTTTGACGCTCGTGCCCTGGCCTGGCTGACCGTAGCTTCTTGGGGTGGAGGGAGACTCAGGCCACAGGGGGGCTACCCACGGCTGAGCTGTCACCATGGAAACACCTGGAGTACGCGGAGACTCCGGCCACAGGGGGGCTACCCACGGCTGAGGTGTCACCATGGAAACACCCGGAGTGCGTGAGGTCAGACTTGGGGATGAAGGAGTTCCCAGTGCCTCCAGTTTACCTAAAAAACAACAACAAAACAACCTTATTCTAACCTTTGGATCATTACTGGACAAAGTAAGCATCACTGAGGAATGGAAGAGTCTTTTTATATGTTTAAACATCTGTAATGTACATATTTGTTTTCTGGTATATTAAATGTATTATTATTATTATTATTATTATTATTATTATTATTATTATTATTATTATTATTATTATTATTATCACATTTTTACACAGAGTGGTGAGGGTATGGGATGGGTTACCTTGTGATGCCGAGTCATTGGGGTGCTTTAAGACCTGACTTGACACTTTTGATCAGCTAACCAGATGAGAATTAATACAATTTTCTTTTGTTTTATGTGGGAAGGTTAATAAAACGTGCTTGCAGTGGAAAGCAAAAGCAGAAATGTGACTGGAGCAGTGTACATATCTGACCACTGGGTTTCACTGTTACTTCACATAGAAGTGAGCGAACCAGCTTTTAAAAAAAAAAAACTGAACATTTTAAAATCAATTTTTGTCTCATGAACACAGGAATGGGAATAACAATCTCACAGTCGATGAGTTTGAGACATTCCACTCTTTCCGTATTATTCAAAAACAACTGAACCTGCTCTCTGGACATTGGGACTCGGCATACAGCTGGGGATGACACAAGCTGCTCTGCAATGTAACTCAAACACTGTGTGTTTTTTATTTTGATAAGACGATGTGTTAAAGTGCTTTGCTGTGAGTTACAGTAACCTGGGCTAGTTCAGCCAGTGTCTTTATCAAAGTAAGAGTCAGTACCTTTTAGTGAACAGCAACTTTGGCTTCTTTTGTTTTCCTGCCATCACACCGCTGCACACTAGATGGCGCTGTTGCTTTCTAAAGGCACTGGCTGATCTAGCCGACATTACACGTGTCTGGCAGCCAACGAGAACTGAAGAGCAGCTCCTGAAGTCATAGTCAAAGCACCTTAACCCAGATATATGAAAAAAAAACACACCACACTATTACAATAACAGCTACTCAGAATGCTAGCATAAAAAGGAAAGGGGACAGTAAAAAAAAACTAATACAATGTAATATGTATCTGCATAGTCTTTAATCTCATTGTATCATTTCAATCCATCCACTATACTGCAGTTATCAGCTCTGGAACTGATTGCCTGAAAAATGCAATAAAATCAATCAATGTGTTTCCTAATAGGCTTGTTAAAGAGTCGTTTCAAATTCCATTTGCGTTTCAAATTCCAAAATGCATTTTATTGCTTTTCACTCCACTCTCCCTGCCTTTATTTACAATGCTTTCCTGTTAAAACTGTACTGACGCTACACATTTGTGTCTTAAAAAAACAATATCAAAGTCTGCATGTTTCTTTATTGGGCTGCACGCGTACCAGTTATCTGAACCCCTGATAACTCAATATGGGAGTGACAGAAGCCAGAATCGCTCCTAGCGATTAGGGAATACAATAAGAATTTAGAAAATGTAAAAAGTTTAGTTGTTGGAGCACTGAGCAAGCTATTTTGACTGGAGTGTGAGCTCTGCTATTGCAGTTTGTTTTTGCCCCCCATAGATATCCCACATCCTAGTCCAATGACATCACTGTAAAGGAAAATACATGTGCTTTTTATTTAGTGCTGCATTCATCCTTGTTTTAGTCAGCAGAGCAGGAAAAGAATGTCTGTTTTCATAACTGATCTAAAGGGGCCAACAGGAAACAATTGCACACATTCTTTCTTAAAATAATGTTAGGAAGGAAATCACAAAAAGGAAGAAAACTGAAGTTAGAAATCAGAAAAAAAGGGAAGGTACAGAAAAGGATTCTGTATTTAATCGAATTGCTTTGATTCAAATCAATTTTTATAATGGACTGAAATATTGTAATAACATATTGCAGAGAGTGTCTCTTTTTCTATGTGTTGAAAGATCTACCCATGAATAACTATATTCTACGCTGAATATTTTTTTTTTTACTGGATCTCATTTGGAGCCCTTTGGGGGCTTGAAGGTTATTCGGCTACCCTCGCTCCAGGGATAACTACAGCCGTCTATGATAGTTTACGGTCTATCCTTTTTTTACAGTTATATTTTCAAAAAGCAGTAAAGAAATAATGGAAAACATGACTACGGAATCTCGCTGCAAAACCTCTTTGACTGAGGTGTGCTAAACCTTGTTCTGTAGTTTTGAAATGACAGAATCGGGAGTGATGTGTTTAAACATTACAGTCCATTTCACACTGCATTTGCTCTGAATGGAAAAGAACAACGTGCGATGCTGAGGTGCTAATACTGGAGTAAACCTAAGCAATTGATAAAACTATCGGAAATTCAAGCCGTGTAGTTTTACCTTAAGAATTCTGATTGGAGCCCCAGCCCTCCTGATAAGCCCTGGTCCCCATGCTGCGTGTGGAGTGCAGCCCTGTTTACCTGTGCTCAAGTTTCTGGTTGTGGTTGCTGGAGCTTGCTGGTCCACGGTGTCCTGACCCAGGTCTACAGAGGGAGCCAGGCTGGTGCTCAACCTCAGCCTGCGCAGATCCTTCTCTCTCTTCAGGTCCTCCTCAATCTCCTGGCGGATCACATTGGGGGTACTCAGCTTGCGGGATCTCAGGCTGAACGGCTCGGGTAGGGCAGTCAGGCGTGGTTTCAGATCATTGCTGACACTGAGACCTGAGGCGCTTCTGAGACCACTGAGCTCTGAGGACTTTCTATCATCACTGAGTCCAGGGGAGTCTTTGACACCCCATCGACTCCCTAGGTAAAGCTGAGGCTCCCTTGATGAAGGCTGGGTCTCAAACGTCTCCTGATAGGGCTGAAATGTTTCCCATTTGGCCTTTGCCTCGGCCACCTTTGCTTCTTCTTGAACTTGTGTGATGGAACCCTTTTTAACCACATGAATGGGAGGCTGGCCTATTGATTCTCTCTTAGGCTCATCAGGGTGCCGATGAGGGCAGCAAGGCCCAGCAGAGAAGTTCTCACTGCCAGCAGTCGTTTTGCCCGCAGCTGGCAAGGGTGCTTCTGGAACTGCTTTCTTCCACTCTTCAGATTTCCAGGCTGTTATCAGTTTACCGGAAATGCTCATCTTGTTTGGAGTAACTGGGACATCATCAGCTTGCAGCTCAAAGACTTTCTTACGTTCTTCTAGTTCCTGGGGTGTCCCATGGTCGTAGAGCCCTGGGGCCTTCCCCTCATGGTGGAGATCTTTTTCCCTGCGGGTCTCGCGCTCAATCTCCCGCTGCACAAAGAAGCTCACCCGCCCTTTTTCCTTGCTCCTGCTGACCACTGGTGAATTGGCCAAGCTAGCCTTAGAGAGGACAGGCTTGGTCTTGATCTCTACCATTTCCACCAGATTCGTCCGGGAGATTCCTCGTTCCTGCCGGAGGCTTGCTTCCCTTTCCTGGGTGATTCTGATCTCCCGTTCGATGGGTGTTTCTGACTTTGGCTTCGAAATCCGCCCTGTATCCGGGGTGCTGGAGAGTTCATTAGAGAGGCTTCCATCACTGGTGTAGCCGGCTCCATAGTCACCCGAGAACTCCCCCAAGCCGGAATCAAGTTCATCAAAAGAGACAGTCACATAGTTCTGCCACTTGCTCTTATTTATCTGATCTTCTGCACCTGCTCTTTTCATGGTGAAAGCCACATCCTTGACCGGGCCTTGGTATTGCCCGTGGATGGGGCTACTTTCTCCAGGGCTGTCGTAATGCACCCTGATTGCTTTGACGATGCTCCCTTCCAACAGTGGGCTGTCCTGAACATTTTTGGGGGTCATTTGTAGTGGTTGCCTGGGACTTCGAAGAAAGGGGCTTTGGTTCGACTTTTCCATTAAGAGAAACTGCTGCCGTGCGGCGCTAAAGTTGATCTGCTCGGTGTCCACACTCCCAGGCTCTACGTTAATGGAAGAGCTCTGCCTGGGAGGCAGGGGACTGTAGTAAAGGGCCATCCCTTCTAGAGGCCCACTGTTGTTGAGTGTCCTGGCTAGATCGAGCCCTTCCAGGGAGCTCCACTGGTCTGCAAAGATGGGATTCTTCTTGGGCGCTTGGGTGCGGATGATATCCCGCCTGTCACACTCAATCTCTTTTTCCAGAGAGTGAACCAAAACCTTGTAGCGGGACTCCTCATTGTCTTCTCCGGGGAAAAGCTTCTTCGGTCTCTTCTCCTCTTGGTAGGCCCGCAACTCAAAGCTGTTTTCTCTCCTCAGGGTGGCTAGCTTGGCTTCCCTCTCAGGAGAGGTCCTCCAGACTTCTGTCTTGTCTGCTTCAAGGCCCTGCTCTACAAAGGAGTAAAACCCCCTTCTGGATCCTGGGCTATCTGGGCTTACTGGGTGAACCAAGCCTCCTTCATCCTCAACCACTGCCATCTGGTTGGCCTGAAACACCACATCCCCCCCCAGCTCCTCCCCTTGGACTGTGACACAAGACTGGGCCCGCAACACTGTAATGTCTTCATTGCTGTAGCCATTTGCGGAGTTCACAGCATACTGTCTTTCTGTCACTCTCTTTCTGTCAGTGATGTTCCATGGATAGTTTGTCGTCCCAACTTTGGGAGATAAGGGTTTTATAACCCCTGTTTTGGGCGAGTTCTCCATTGGTGGCTTTGTTTCTACGAGGCCCTGCGAGATTGACGAGTCGTCTATAGCCGACAGATGTTTAGAGAGGTTCACTGCTTTGTTTTCCTCTTGGGTCAACTGAGAACCATCCTGTGGCCTGTATGTTGGATCTGTTGACTGTTTCTGTAACACACAAATCAGAAAATTGTGGTTAGGCTGAACTAGACTCTAATGCTAAATATCACACCCAAATGCAATTGATCCTTTTGAGTTCTGGCATTCAGAAACCTACATTTATAACCAACTCAGGAAAACTGATTTTAAAACTATAAATGCAGTTACCATAATATGGAGTTATAGAACACCCTGCGGCGTTAGGAAGAAACACATTACTTTAACTTTGCATTAACTTGTGTTTGCCCTATCGCAGCAATATATCACACATAATCCTGATTGTTCTCTTAAACTGCTTAGTGGTGGCTTGGTGGGCCAGTGGTTAAAGAAAAGGGCTTGATACCAGGAGGTTCCTGGTATCAAGCCCTGATGGAGTTAACTGATGGAGTCTCTGATGCCTATCAGAACCTATAATTCATCACAGGTCCTG